>NC_071981.1:22138748-22316128 GCF_026283585.1 Hylaeus volcanicus
GCCGACGTTTGTTCGAACAGCACAGACCTCGAGAAAGGACAATCGCTAAAATTTCAACTTTACTTTGCTTTACGCGCTTTGCTTACTTTCCATAATTTCACCATTCACGAGTCTCCTTAGTTTCGTGAAGGGTCGATGAAGATCGAATCGAAGCGCACACGCGTGCGCTTACGACCAAGAGGTAGGTAGGTAGGATCTAGGTCGTATATCAATCGGTTTATCTACTTGTCGACGCGTGTGGCCGACGGCGCGTTATGTCGCGGTCGAGGAGGACAGACAGTAAAACGCGAGAGAAGCGAAAGAGATGGAAAGACCCACCGCCTAACTTTGCGTCCTCTTCTTCGGGCTCGCGTCCTCGTCCCCTTCTTATATTCTTCTCTTAACTCGCGGAGACACCGAGAAAAGCATGTTACACTGCGCGAAGTAAGATGGAGGCAGGAAGCGGGACCCGTGTATTCTAACGTTTTCCCGTTCTTCTTCCTCCTCTTCTTTTTATTCTCTGAATCGGCGAAAGAATAACGAGTATATCCGAGTCGGCTGTACGAGTGGAAGTATCTTTGGAAGCTTTAAAAGTTCGAGAGATCCTTCGTAATTTTCGGCAAATCAGCAGCCTTGTCGCTCGGTTTTATAGCTTCTTCCATAAAACTATTCGCGGCTCTCAAATGCGACGATAACTCACCGACCATCGCGTTTTTCAATTAGGTAACGCACGATGGTCGGCGGGTAACGTAATTCCGAATAAATCAGGCCCCCCTACGGGTTCCCGTTCCCCAACTGGAGGACCTCCTCCTACGGCCTCGTGGCTACTCCAAAACTCGCGTGTTTGTCCATTTAGAATTGTCTTTATTATCCTTGCGCTCTGATCCCGTGCTGCAACCAGTAACCCTTTGATTAATTCAATTTAGGCATATTTCTTCGACAGACATTTCTTCAACACGTACGTATACTTATGGGACTGACTGCAAAATCAATCGGACGGTTAGAAAACTCGATCCTATTATTTCACGGGGAAAAAGAATTTTGTATTTTTAAATTCTCAGGGTGTAACCTCTTAAGCAAGCCCTAAACGATAAGTCACGGAAGCCTCGCGAGCCAAGTGCCAATCGCTCCGAATACTCAACCGGAATACTCGTCGTCGAGCAACCCTTTGCTTTGTAGCGGATCGATCGATTGGTATTCAATAGCCCAGATCGCCTCGGCGCGAGGCATCGTTTCTCGTTTTATTTCGGTGATTCGGGAGGAGCCAGGTGTATATTTCATTCGCTTTGTCCTGACACTTTCTCCGGCTGCGTAAGAATCGTCGTCGTATCCGACCTGAGAACGCCTCGCTCGCTGAGAGACGAGGACATTAGGTATAAGAGCGCACAGCAGCGTCAGCGATCCATAATTTACCGCTCGTGGTGCTCTCTCGCGTGGCCGTTTGCCTCTAATTTATGTGTTTTTAAAGACGCAGCCTCGCGGCTCCTACAGGATTCAATTTTCGTCGGGATTCCCACCTCCCGTGATAACCTCGCCGGCTGGTGGCCCATTTACGGTCGCTCTTAGGGTTATTTCTATCGTAAACGCTCGGAATCGCGTAAGTGCACCGGCAACGTTTACATGCACACGCCCGCGGGAAGAAATACGCTTCGCTCGTTCGATGCGCCTCGAACTTGACGCGTTTGTCGGGATAATGCGACTCCTCCGGGCTCCGTCCACCGTGGACGGACATCGCGAAGGCGGAAATCGACGAGGATCCAGCTAAACGAAATAAATTGGCTACCGTTAGATCGGTATTCCAACGGGCGATGCGCTACGTTGCTTTCTCGATCGTAAAAATGATTTATCGTGACTTTTCGGCTTCGAAGGCTTTTTAAAAGGGAAAAAGTGTCAAATATCAGGGTGTAAAATAATATATTTTAGATCGTGGATTGAATTCGTTTAAGGAAAAAGTAATAAATATGATTCCTTTACGCGAAACATTCAATGTTTGTTGTTTTAAATGTCCAGTTAAAGAAATAGAAAGGAAAATGGAGGTTGTCCGATAAATTCGGGCACGAGTAACAAGTTTTACCTTGAGAAAAGTGACGAGCGCGGTTTTAACCGATAAAAATTGCCATTGGCAAATTCCGGGCGTGGACGTTCCATTGTCCCGGTGTACCCCGCGCGATATTTGCATGCAATGTGCATCAACGTTTATGCACCAGGTGTTCTCCAAGGGAAGACCGATCAGCGGTCTGCCTTGCGATGCAAATGCAGATGCGATAATTTATTCAAATTCAAGGTGGCTGCAGATTTATCGATGTATACAGGTAATGGCATTGCCTCCCATGCATTAATAATCGGCGAAATGACATTTTCGCAAATGTATTTATCCGAGATGCCATTCGTATTGTAACTCATCTGTGTTCCAATCGATGTTTAACAAAATAAAAAGAAAAAGAATCTTATGGAGAAATCAACCGATAGTTCGAGAGAAAATAGCAACAGGTTAGGTGGACTGCTGCGTTCCATTTCTACGATTGAAAAGCAACGATAGTCTCGATTCATTTTTTTCTTAAGTAAAGGTAACAAAATATACGGATATATTCTATTAATTAACTCCCCTTTCTTTACGCTCCCGAATTGTCGAAAATTCGTACCCCTCCTTGCTCCCCTCGACCCGACGATTAATCTCCTGCGAAATTTCAGCGAAAGCGTCCGATGATTTCACGGTCGTCTTTGATTTCCCCCTACCGGCCGTGACCGTGTGCCCCGTAGTTTTCGTAGCGGAATAGACCCGTTACATCATAACGGGGGCAGAGGGTTTTTTGATCGCCATAAATACCGGAATCGCTCCGAAAAAGTCTCTATATATCCCCAACGGTAATTATCTTCAGCGATTCTCTTTCTCGCGGTTGCTCAGGGGCCTGTTCCTCTCTAGCGCCTATTAAAAGTTCGTTTTCCTAGACAACGCATGGAGGCCGGAATGGCTACGGGTGCCCCTTAATTAGGGGGACCCGTGTTGCAGGAATTTCCTCCGAAACAGTCCAACTTAAGCGGTATTTAATAACGTAACAATTATATGGTAGGCACTAGCCTTTCGAAACCACGTGGTCCCGTCGGGCCCCGTCTTTATCCTTTCCTCGCCCCCTCTTTGCACCTCCCTCACCTCGCTCTGGCTACCTTTAGACCCAACGTTTTCGTTTGACGTAGCTCCATTTCGTACTGAATTTTGGAAATGTAAAAATAGCTCCTCAAGCCCTCGATAACAATGAAGTTGGTTTAAATTCGATGTCAAGCAGAATTAATTTCGCAAAAATTCATATTTTCTAATTTCACACTTCTCGTGTCCAGCTAGCTATTAATATTTTGTAACTTCAGCGGTGGACTTCAGTTTCAGAAATAAAAATGCGTGCACTTATGTTGCCTGTAATTAAACGAATTCCGCGTGACGCGATCCAAATTGGTTACGAGAGGAGACATTCTTTCACTATCGAGGATTATATTTCACCTATGTCGCGTCGAGGAAAGTGTGGCAAGAAAAAGATACCGTGCCCGCGAGGCTCAATTTCGGAGTCCCCGTATATAATTGCTCGTCAATCGGTTCACCGACCATAAACGCGCGGACCCAAGAAGGCGGTGGGATCGACTCGGGATCCACCTGAAACTATCCTCGGAGATGCTACCATCGGCCACAAAGCGATACATTGTGCGCTTTTTGGTCCAGCGCGCCGGTCTATCCCCTTTTATCTGGTCGTGTCGTTTCTGATTTTATGTCTTCGGGAAGGTTGTAATTATACGATTCTGCCGATCGTTCGGTGTGTGATTAACCCGTTGCTCTTCGATCCAGGACCGGGGCGAGGATGGACGGACCCCTAACTGTTGTTTCAGCGGGCCCATGGCCGCTTGTTTGGAAGCTGTTTGGTAGCGTCCGCAAGTAGCGATCGAAATGTTCGTAATAGACAGTTAGCGTGGGTATTATTTATCAGCGAGCTTTATTTAAATAGGTAGTTTTAACGATGCACGTCTAAAGCGACCCATTCGATGCTATTGTTCGATAATATTTCATCGAAACTTTCAGTTGGCCAAACCTGTTACGTTTAATGTTTCGTGGGCCGAGTGAGAGTGACAACTATAACTTTGTTATCTGTACATCGAGAGAGAAATGTCAAAGGAAAAGGATGCATCGTTCGAATCGCCCTCAAAGGCTGGATAACTCGGTTCAACGGTATATGAACTTTATCGAACCCTATTGAACAGGTTTATTCTGGCTCCGCACGGAACTACTCTAATTTGTAGCGCCTCTAGAGCATACTTTTCGGCTACTCGCGCCGAACGTGTGAAAGAACGCGAGCTTACGTTTCGCTGGCCCAAAAGCCTCGCGGGCAAGGAGGATTCCGTACAGTGGAAATGTGGTTACAGCGGACTGTAAACCGTGGAATCATTGGGCGTAGCTGGTTTTTAGAGACGTTGCTCCCGTCGGGTCGTAAACACAGGGCGCCGGGTTACGAGCAGGCCCCGAAACCGTTTTTCGAGAACGATACGTTGTTTCGGTCCGCGGAAGCTATCCGAGGATTCCTGATGAGAAGACAGCCTCCTTCCCAGATCCTCCCATTCGCCTTTCTTCCGTCGCTACTTCCACCGTCTTAGAGAAGAAAATCCAATCAAGCCCCTGGGTATTCGGATCGAGAACGCTTCCAGCGTCCGAGCGAGTCGATTTCTATTATTTATCGTTCCACTAGAGGGAGCATGGTCGCGTACAACCTTATATTTATCGCGATGTATATGATATATATGATATACATATATGATATGTATGATTATAATTGTATTTACTTGCGTGAATTTGATATTTTTAAAAAAATGTTAATCGAGCGTATATATTCCACGTAAAGTCAGTCCTGTATAATATTCTTATTCTTAATATTTATCGAAGAAATTTATCTAAATTACACGATAGATTTCCAAATAATTTATTCGTTACAAATATTATACGTTTATAATTGAAACATTTATTTGGAAACCTTATACGAATACTTATGAGACTGATTGACATTTTGTTTAAAAAATATGACACGCAAGTTTGAACTATGTCGAAGAAATAAGAGTGTAATGCGTAGTCTCGTGAATACAGATATCCGCATCGCGAAAGAATTCCACGAAGAATTTCTCGAGAAAAACGCGAAACGAATGGGTGGATGACGCCTCCATAAATCCCCCGTAATCCTCTCTTGATTTCAGGGCGCCGATTCGCGCGATATATTGCGTCGAATTCCGATTAGCTGTCCGTCGAAATTGCCTTCAATTTAGCAATTAACGAGTGGAAGGGGGCCTAATGGGAGGGTAGCTAGACACATCGGAACGGTTGAGTGACAGGTTTGACCTCTCCCACAAGTCTACGCGCCTCGAACTCACCCCGAGTCGCACAATCGAGTTCACTCGCACACAACCCTGACTCCGTTCATTGAAATCGTCTGCTCTTCCTTCGGGTTCGCCAGCCGATCTCGCACGAGATTATCCAGGCGTTCGAGAGTTCGTTGGTTGACAGATGTTCGCTCGACGGTTGCGTGCAACCTTCTCTTCGGACAGTCGAAAATGTTTGAACGTGCGTCCAGAATGGTTTGAAAAACTCTCGTTTCATCTTCGTCTTTCCGATAGTCGTTTGCAAGGTAAAGTTCTTCGTCGTTTTGTTTTCGGGCCCTCGATATCAAGAATTAAATAATATTATTAAAAAGTATTGTATCGATTAGAAAAGGTTTGTAGACTTTGGTAAAAAGAAACCAAACGAAAAGAACACGCAAAATTAGTTTCTAACGAACCATCGACTTCAGACGATTAGATTTCATCGCGTTCTTTTAGGTATGCTCGCTTCTTCTGTTCCACACGAATATATCGCAATAGAGATCCATTAGTATACGTTAGTATCTTATCTCTCGTTCATCTTCGAGCATAACCATGTCTCATATTGTCACCAGTGGCGCAACATTCGAGATAAGCCGTGCATCGTCATTCATCTTGGGAGAATGAGAGACGAATGGAAGCCGTGGTGTTTTGACATTCTCTAGCAAACAAATATCGTGTCAGTCTTATCGGTTGACGCCTGATGAATAGTCCTCGGGGGCAGTTTTCTGGTTTACGAAACGTCCAAGGTGTCCAAGTTCTTAACTTGTTAAAAAGTCAACTCTAAACGACCATCGACGAATATCGAATCGATTTTCGAATATTTTATTGGCGTGGAAAAAATACACGAACACCTTTATACCTGACATTGTACGAGTACATAAAAATATGCGTATACTATTTTATTTTATTATTGGACATTGATCCCCTAAGCCTGACAAGCGTGACCAATGCGCGGTCTAAAAAGAGACTTTTTACAATAAGAGACGACATTACTTACGGGGCGACCTAATAAATTAGCGAATCGTGCAAATCGAAGGAATTGCGATCCTCTCCTCGATGTCCTCTCAGATCGTCGATTCGATTCGAATAAGTCAACGCGACAAGTATCCGTGTCCTCGCCTATTTACGTCTGGGCGTCCTCGAATCCTCGAAACGAGACTCCAGAGCTTTCGAGTAGCCATTGTTGCACAGAGTATCGGCTACCTAGCCGTGTCTACCTGTCTTGGAAACCGTGGCCCGTTCTCGTGCCGATGTTAAGGCCATTCAGCGTGAAAAAGAGCCCTGTGCCCCGGTCTCCTCTTCCTTTTTTTTTTCTTCCTTTCTGTTTCGGGAAACGATCATCCTCGGTCACTTCACTTTTGTCGCTATTGTGCCCTTCGAGAGACTCCTCGTCACTTTGTATCGCTGTTACGGGACAATTTGCGGGTTCCAGTGTCCCGGTGGCATCCCCTCGCGTCCCGTGACGCGTTTAAGAAGCGGAAAGCTCGGCCCACCTGCGAAAATTCGCCGACGAGTCAGTGATGGTCAAAGTTCTCCTCTGGAAGATTGACGCTTTTTCTGTTCTTTTCTTTAAACAAAATTACAACTGGTTTCTTTCGACGTAACGATAACATCGAAGCCGAGTGATAATATCGAAACGGGAAAATAAAAGGTTCAGTTCTGGTAGCAATAATTTAGGTGCGTGAATCTTAAAGATGTGTAAAAAAGTAACGAAATATGTAGAAACGAAGGAGAAGAAAGATTCGAGTACTTATCGCTTTAATTCTACCGAGCATCCTACGAATCTTTACGAAAGAAGAATCATCCTCTCGTATGATTTTCTTCGGTCTCCAAACGAACCGTAAAAATTTATTTTCAACGAAACACAGTAGGACGCTCGGGTTCCTATTTGCTTTTCCATTTGTATACCCTAATTGCTCGAGAAAGATCGACGCAAAATCGACCGTAACCAACAGAAGGCTACCTATCGCTACCAGAGACTTCACCGAAGACCAGTTGACAAAACTTTTTTCGCCGTCCATTCTTCTCGTTATTCAACCGTGGCTTTGGCCCCGCGTCGAAACTAAATCTCGTAAAGAGGAAACGTCAACGGTGCTCTCGAGGCGGGGACATTCCCATCGGCTACCGTGCGGTTCGTCCACGGGGGGTCCTCGTCGTTTCGTCCTTCTTTTCTCCTGGCACCTTTTCATCGCCAGTTTCTGGGAGGAATTCGGCCACAAAAGGTCGTTAATGTTAGGTGGCTCACCGTTTCAGATGGAAATGCCGCAGCAGGCTATCACTGTCCGTGACAAATTTCTGGAATCGCGTTCGGATGTTGAATGCGGCCGAAGAATGCTCGCGGGATCCTTTGGTGTTCCGGTATCGAACAGAACTCGATGTTTATCTACGGATAGCGAAGGAAACCTAAATATCTTCCTTGTGTTTCGCGATGCAAAAATTTAGCGAAAGATTCGAGCACGATGCGAATTCAAGCAAAGAAGAATCTATATTTCGCGTCTGTATTTGAAAGAAACGAAGAAACTGGAAAAAAAACGAAGACGAAAAAAAATCCATGTTCCTAGAAAATACAAAAATCAGGCTGTCCAAACTCCCCGCGAGATTCCAGCCGGCTTACAATAGAGAATTAAGGTGGCCAAAGCCGCGATGCAGACTTCCACGATAACATACGATTCCCCTTCGATCCTCGAATGCATCGATGTCGCCACCCTGTCGACCAGCTCCTCGTTGGAAGGGATGGCGGTCGAGGAACGGAGAGAAAGATCGCGCGACCGAGAGGAATAAATGAAGGGACGGAGGATGAAGAAATAACGAAAGGAGGCGAGTGGCAAGGAGATAAAGGACGAAGAAAATCGTGGGGGAGAATGGTGGATGCAAGTGTCTCGATTCGACGGCGCTTCAAAGGCGCCCGAAGAAATAAAAACTCGGCTCGCGGCTCGTTGGCAGAAAAAGGAAGGGAAGCCCGCCTCCTCGAGGGGGGAAGGGGGACCCTGGTGAACCCTCGTGGACACGCCGCCATAATAGGCGGCGTCTTTATGATTAGCATTGTGAGTCTCTCGATGAATGTGATTGTTGTCTAAGCGGGACCCTGTCGTTCCGTATACCGACGGAGTCCGAGATGGGGCCAAGCGCGCAAGCGAGGGCCCTATGGGCCCCGCAGGACCTCGTGCTGGGCCCACAATGCGCGCAGCTATGCCAAGCACGCGTCCCTTGTGTTGCGTGAACGTGCGTCCGCGCGCGACCTGCCTGTCTATATTTATAATGCATTATTTACAACTACAAGGCCCCGGTGTTCCTCTTTCTCTCTCCGTTTCGCTCTGTTCTTCGCTCGAAAATGATCGAGGCGGTGTTACTCCCCTGCGCTTTTTCCCTCCGCGACGTTTCGTCTCGATACCTCCCAGGGACGGGGAGAATGTAAAAAGTATACGATAAACGGGCTTAAACGAGGGACGACGATTCAAGCTGTCTTCGAAAGCGGGTGAAACAGGACCATTGATTGAAACCAGAGGCTGCTCGCTCGATGATTTTAGACAGAACCGATTTTTCAGTTCGGAGGTTAACAGTTTCTGCAGTTCTATAATTGTTTCTTTTTATGCTAGTTAGTTCGGAGTTATGTAGATGTGCACGTTACGGTGTCTCCCGTTCCATGCGAGGAACGCTGCTCGGGAGACTTCAACGCGTGGCATGCGCGGTGATTTCAACGTGCGGCATACGCGGTGAGTTCAATGCGTAGCGTAGCGGTGACTTCAACGCGTGGCATACGCGGTGATTTCAACGCGCGGCAATTCTAGGACACGTTTCTCTGCATGCATTGACATCTCCCTGATCTTCTTATAAACACTTTTCTAAGTGTTTTGTTGCTGTATGGATCGGTTCATTGTACGATGTTGTATATACGAAACCGTTTAATACGTTGACTGACAGACTAATACTTTTGTAAATATCTACTGCGATTGAATTTTGTTTACAGACAATTGGAAACTACATAATCAAACATTTATCGTGGTGTTTATTTTTGTAACTTCATCGAAGTATTTCATTCGAATTCATTTTCTTTGGCGATTGACTATCAGAACTAATTTTATTAATATCATAAAAACGAAGGCGCACTGGCAGAAAAGCTTCGAGTAGCGAATGTAACAGGGATGTTTGTTACCTATGGAATATACGTATAAATGGTAATGCAAATCCACGACCCCATAGACGCGATGTCTCCTTGTAAGATCTAGTACCCCCTGTCTTCTCTTCCCTCGCCGTATCCCTTCCCAAGTACAATGTCTTCGGCCCCCACAGGCATTGTCCTTCCATCCAGTCCTTCCCCTCTTCCCTTTCACCCTATCCGAGTCCTCGCTACGGCACACGTGCCCGATTTAGCATGGTACTTCGCCATCTTGTACGTCCCAGGACTCTCCCCTCCGGCTCGATTCCCTCGGGTGTAGCTCGATGATTCCCGCGGGGCCCCTGGAGTCGATTGAGACAACCAAGTCCCCCACCCCCTCGGTGATCGATCGATCTCGGGGAAATCTTATCTCGCGACCGATCCGACCACTGACACCTTTCCGCTCTCTCTAGGACGAGGCACGAGAAACCTCGAAAAATATTGTATTACCTGCGGCTAAGCCGTCTGTTGGCTGTAGATCACCGGCTGATAACGGTAATAGGCTTTTAAAATGTTTATACTCGTCGGGACTTCCGTCGGTGTTTCGCCAATAACTAACGACCCTCGGCCCGTGACGCATCGAGGCGTCCGCGTCGTCTTCGCTCGAAAGCGAAACGACAACCGTCTGAGTCTGGTTAAAACGATGAAAGTCGAAAGTGAAATAGCGGGTGAAATTGCTAATAGAGGATGGGCATCGATAACGTCAACCGAGCTGCGGTGTCGTCTCAACATATGGCCACTTGCCAGCGGGCAACGAGCAAACTAAGAGGACTTATGGTAATCTGTACAATGCTGAGTGCATCTATGGCACGAATACGTATATTTGTGACAATGGCTACAAGCTTCATACGTGTAGATCGCTAAAATTTGCCATTGCCTCGGCGTATCGGTAACCCTTGGATTTTGTATCTTTGAAATAAATGCAAACAACAATTGTCTCTTCGCGACGAATACGATCCTCGTGAGACTCGAGCCAGGCGGAAACTTGATATCAGTCGTCGAACGCGTTAATTACGTGGACGGTTCATCAACGTTTTATAGTTTCTCGTGAGTAGCTTCGCTTCCACGGCGAGATACGTAACAGGAAGGCGGCGTGGCTCAAAGTGGATACGTTACCGCGGCGTTTCATCATATTTCTATTTGGTATGCACAGTCCATCGGCCGAGGAGACACTAAATTCCGTTCGTTCCGCCATTTAGAAACCAATGCGAAGGCATAAAAACCGACACTTGGCCGCACTCGTAAAATACCCTGGAAGCCTTCCTTGGCGGCCATTCGTCCAATGCGTATTTCATTCGACGATATACTTTGAGTTTAAACATAGGTGGTATGAAATTGAGAAACGAGATTAGGATTTAGTAAAAATGACTCAAACACACCTAAAGTCATGTGGATTTTAAAGTCGCGATAGGTTTCAAACCGTTTAATTAATACAGTACCACGATAAAAATGACGGGACTTAGAAGTCCCGCCACATATATACACGTAATTTACACCTTTGTTTCGAAGATTTAATTGGAAAGATCGGAATAGATCGATTTAATGTAACGCCCGAGGGTCTTCGACGTCCTCGGAAGGCGAACATCTCCTCCTAGGCAGGAAGTCGGACGTCGCTGGCGCTTCCGAGTGGGTCCGAGCCACGCACACCGTGGAAAGGGGAATAAATAAGTTCGTGAACGTTTTACGGTTAATTATCGCCGTGCAGGGCCGACAGTTTCACGTGACTGACCCGACGGGACGAACACGAGAATGCACGAGAACGAGGGAAAGAGAGAAAAGTGGACGAACTTCGGAGTGGGTGGCCGTCGGCTCAGATCCTAATCTTCTGGTTTACGGGGTCTTGTCCTTCCTTCCTTCGTTGGTGACCTTACCGCGTATGCATCACCCGCAACGTCTCTCACTTTCCTTTTCTGAAGTCGCGGCCGAACTACCCTTGTCGCACCGTCTGCCATTTTACGAATCTAGCTTCGCCGAGATAGAACGAACACGTTCTCGCAGAGGTGTGATTTTATTTCTCTACAACTATATATACAGCTCTGAAAATCGAAGGGTAAATTCTAATCCTGGTTAGCCTGGTTTAGATCCCACCGAGGACGTCAAGTATTCGTGGTTCTTTGAATTTGATTTTTATTGAATTTTAAAGAAATCTCCTTGTGCCGCATTCGTCCGAGATCGAGCGCAATATTCTGCCGTAATTAAAGTCGGTGACAGGTGGTAGGCGCGGCGCAGATGCGAGTGACGCGGTTAAGTATCGATTAATTGACAGGCCCCGAGATAAATTGATTTACGACACTTTCGTCGTCGCGGCGCTTCCATTGTTCGTTCTCCCCGTCGCGAATCGCGTTTCGATTGTCTTATAATTTACATCGCGGGGGAATCGGACAAGTGGGAATAAGATGGAAACGATGGATCGCGTTACGTGAGTAATTACACCGGTTACCATTTCTAATTGCCCGCATAAAACATGTTGCCGTCGCGAACGGTGCGAGTTGCGCGTGTCGAACACAATTCTCACGTCCATCGTGATTTTTTAATACTACCATTGTCGTACGGCAAGCGTTCAGAGTAAAATGATCGAATACCAACTTCTCTCGTTAAATTTATCTTTGTACGGAGCCAATATTTTTACTTCAGCCGTACAAAAATCTTCCAAAGTGTGATTCGAAACCGTTGGAGTTAACGTTGCGGTGTAAGATACGGTATCGTGAAGAGATGCACGCGTAAAAAGAAGAAAATCGTTGATAAACGAAACGGAAGGGGAACGAATGTAAGCGACGGGGGTACGGGGAGCGTAGGAGCTGCAGATTTTCGAGGTGGTCCCATAGAGGATTGGGAAACGCCGTGGCCGACACGTTCGCCTTTCTTCGTTCGCCTTCGCCGTGCCGCATTACCTTTTCTCCACGGCTCCGTCGCACGTGGAGAGGAAGAGACGGGGCCCCGTTACGTACGTCGTGCGCCCAAAATAAAATAAAAAAGAAAAAGCAGCCCGAGGAGGGAGGACCCAGTACATCCTTGGAGGATATTTGCGCCGAAAGCGGCATGAGCAGCAGATTGACGGGCGACCACCCGGGCCAGAATGGGTCTTGCGTGGTCCTCAAACGGCGACAACCTTCTCTCTCCCTCCCCGCACCCCTCCCTGTCGTTCTTTCATCGCCCTCGCGATTTCGTACCTGTCGCGCCTCATTGTTCGCCAGAAATGCCCCAGACCATCGGTCGAGTTAACGACGTCTGCTCGCGTCTTCGGTAGGTCTCGTTTCCGAGCAAACGGCTCTTTTATGTATCTACTCGTCCTACACGACGCGGTGGCGTCACTGGAAGGGCGTCCGATACCACCAGAGGAGCCGTGAAACTTTTCTGGAACTTTTTCGGAGAGAAATTTGTTTTGACGTGTTCGGCTCTCTGGCGTTTAAGCATGGACCTATTTCTTCTTACTCCTCTGATATTTATTGATCATGGATCGCGAATTTTTTACGTGAAATATCGTTCCGGAATCTAATTGATAACCCAGCGACGCGGCTACGACCCCTACGCCGAAGGCGCCATTGTATCCCGACGGTAGTTGGTCGTTTCGCCGTCCATCCAGGCGTACACAGGAAAAGAATCGCGAACGCGCGGTTTTATTCGCGGGTCGACACTCGTTTTACGCTTTTGGTAGCGACTTGTCGTGACTCGGTTCGCGATGGAAATTAGATCGTGGCTGGGCCTCTTCTGGGGCGGGTAATCGTAAAGCATGAAATTTACCATCGTGATAAAAGTCGAGAATTTATCATCGTCTCGGTGTTTAAATTTTTTATTACGATCTTAGTTGCCGTTAAGAGCCATAAAGCTGTTTTATACGCGGCCTTTTATCTGTTTCCTCGTGCTCGCCAGAGTGGTAGCCTTTTTTCCCCCCGCGTGGGAGGGGTGGAATTTTAAAATGTGGTTTCAACCCTTAAGGTTGATGCTCAATTTAAATTCCTTATCCGCGATTCTAATTGCAGCGGTGACTCGTAAAGCTGTGGTGCGCGTCACGATGGCCGCGGTCGGTGGTTTTTCGAAATACGACGATTTCGTTTACGTTCGTTCCGGATGTTCAAGCGTCTATTCGACGTAGGGAGCCAATTCACGCGCCGATAAGATCGTAAATGTTCTCTCGAGAGGAACGATACTTCCACCGTCGCATTCCTCGCTTCATTCCGAGGAACTTCCGTTGGTATCAGTTGTTCATAAGTTCAACCATAACGGAGTTATTTAGATGTGCACGCCGAGGTGTCCCATTCTATGCGAGGAACGCCGCTCGGGAGACTTCAATGCGTGGCGATGCAAGGTGATTTCAATGCGCGGCGATACGCGGTGATTTCAATGCATGGTAATTCTTGGATATGCTTTTCTCCATACGTTGACACCTCACGGCTCTTTTTGCAAACACTTTTCCAATTTTATTCGATCGATTGTACAAGATTACACGCGCGAATCCTCCGTTTGTCGAGCGACGAAGTTTAAATGGATTTCATCCATTTTCTGCAAATCGATTTCACATGCTATCTCACCGTAGTATCGTATCTGTTTTAATTCTAAAACATGTCGCGATCGTAAGTAACTGTAATTTTTATATAAAAACAATTGCACGCGTACCGGTGTAAGACGAGTGCCGATATCCCTCGAGAGGTTGACTCTAGTCGTTCGACGTTGCAAGGACTTTTCGCTTTCCCATGAAGAACGCGGCCTGAAGCATGTTTTAAGAGGCAATGGATCAACGTCAACTTAAATTTTTGTCGAAACGAAACGATTCGATCGAAGAATAGATGGAGAACGAAATTACCTAATGTCGAAGCTAGCTCGTGGATCGTCAACGGAACGGATTCTCTCACGATCGATCTCGTATCGTCGACTCGTTTTCGTAATAGGAGCACCACGTCCCAGCCATCTATCCGGATTTATCAGCCGCGGGACGCATTCGCCGTTGCCGGAGCGAGAAAAAGAGAGAGCGCGGAACCAGTTCGTCAAATTTTCGGGCCTATCGACTGCACAACAATAAAACGTCAAGGACGACGCGAGGGACCACCGTTCTTGGCTCTTCTACCATCCTTCTGGCCCCGATCCTCCTTCGGGACCGTCTCTCGCGCCGGAGACACTCGAGAGAACAAAAATTCCGCGACGACGGGGACGTCGGGTTCGGGGAATAATTTATGCGACTCTACCGTCACCTGTCGCTCGCGGGAGGTGAGCTTAAAAATTACGCGTCGCCCAGTTAGCACTAAATTTCTCTGTGTCGAGTTTCGGGTATTTCGTTCTCGCAAAGTGAAGGTACCAAGAGTATACGTATTTAACTTCCTACGGATTTTATGCAACAAAGATCGCGACGACAGGTCGCTGAGAAGCCCTCGGTCCGCCGTAATAGATGAGAACGACGAAAATCGACGAAAACGCGCTTATCCCGAGGCTGGACAAAGCTCGAGGCAACCTCTGGCCGATATCTCGGTACCCCGACATAATCCTTGCACGACGTTGCAAGCCAGAGATATCCACGAGCGCCGAAAATCCAGCTCGGACCCAGAAACCACACTCTCGTGTCCGCTCTCGTCTCCTCGTCGTCGCACGTGTGGTCCCACCGGCGTAGATCTAGTCTCTTGTCACGGATACGCGTTCCTCTTCGTTCCACCTTTCCGTGCTCATCGGCCCGTCTCCGTTCCACTCGCTGCTGGCCGTGTTATCTCGTATTCTTCCGATGTTCTTACCCCGTGTTTCGTCCTGACGCTCGGGTTAGCTTCGAGAAATCGCGTGGGCAGGTAATCGAGTAGGGCCCTCGCGAGAATTTAAGATCGTCGTATCCAGGTTCTTGCGCTTAGGCTCTCCGCCACGTTGTCGCGAGATTAAGCCTCGATTCTCTTCCTCTTGTTTCGGGAGGGTAGACGTCGCTCCGTTCACGCCTGCCTCCGCCTCCCGTGAACGCGTCTATTGGATTTCGATACGGAAACCACGGGTACCCTTGGCGCGTTTAACCTTCTCGACTGTCGTGTCACTCGATTTTCGAATAACGATTATGCTGGGAGAACTGGAGGATCGACACTGGATGGAACTTGGATTGAGCGTTTGGAATCTTTTGGTATTATTCGTCTTACAAATTAGGGGAACGCTGATTTATAGGATCGTCCGTGTCGAAAAACACGGGAAATGGGGCAACGAAGGATTGTCAGGTGTCGTGGATCAATGACGTGTAACTAAGGATTACACTGGAAGTATGGAAGGAACCGACTCTGGATGGAGTTTCAGGAGAAAGGACTTCTAAGTTTTTAATTTTTATTTGCGAAACTAAACGTCGCACAAATAAACTTACTGATGCAAGAAAGTTTCGACTTATCGTTCTCAACAGGTGTTCTTTTTTTCATTTTTAAATTCGACCGATTCCGCGACGCGCTTCTTTTAATAGAATTTCCAGCGAGAATCGTGCCGCAGTCGAAGGGTTAACGGAGGAGCGCTCGTATCGCGGACAAAAGCTTCTCGATTCCCGTGAAAAAGATTCGAGTCAGCTGCAATTAGCGTACCAAGAGTTTTTCCAAACCACGAACGTCAGTCGAAGTTCTCCTGGATGCGTTACCCGGCTTGATCACCGTTATCTCGATCGAGCTGACAAAACGTCAGCGAGTTCCCTTCTTGACCGGTTGCAAAAAGCACCGTTTGACGAGGGTGACACGAGAGAATATCGGGCCCGATCGGGTATACATAATACGCGCGTATACGCCCTCCCTTCCACCCCTCGAACGGTGTGCATCGTCCTCGTCTCCCTTGGCAAAAAAAGAAAAGACGAAAGAAACGAAACGAAACGGGTGGGACCAAGGGAAAGGGAGGCAGCGATCGTGGTTGGTGCGCTCCTTCCAGGAGGATTACAGGTTTGCGGAGAGATCAAGATCTAAGCTTTTGGTGCTGATCGGATGGACGGATGGACGAGAGCGGACCGGGCGGTTCCCACACGTCGCTTAATTGATCGATTCGAAAATCTTGGTGATCACTCGGAGGATCTGCTCGAGCATTTACCGTAGATCGTGTCCAGATCTTCCTCTCCGGCTGGCCTTTACTCCTCGAACGAATTCTCAGGAGTATAATAAATTCCTTTCGCCCCGTTCACGTTCACCTTCTTCGTCTCGTCGCGGTGGTTCCTCTCCTCTTCGTCTGTTCGGCTTTTGGCTAAGGATACACGATCCTGCCAACGGAGAGAGACGGGAAAAGCCGCGACGGAAGGAGCAAGGAAGGGAACCAACGCCGTAGGAAGCGTGAAGGGGGTCGGTCGAACGGTCGACCGAATATTTCCTAAGATTATGACGTCAGGCTGCCAGTTAGCCGCGGCTTACCGGTGTAATCCGTCGTAATGCTCGCCAGAAACCCTCTTCCTCTTCTGCCACCTCCACCACCCCCTTTCTCCTCTTTATCCGAATGACCGACATAAATATCCGTGAATATACGGATGTTCCCATGACTGCGGTTGGAGTCTGCTCTGGTGGGGTTCAACGGGGTTTCTTCAAATTGGCGTCGCGTGCGCGATGAGATAAGATTGTTATACCTTCGAGACGTGGCAACTCTGAAGTATCGTTCAAAATATGGCGACACAGTTAGCCCTGGTAAGGATCAAGGATGTTAGGGTTAGTGTCTGTAATCTCGATGTATCTCGATGACGCGTCCTGTAGAAAAATATTTTTATTTACGATCGGATAGTTCAAGGGAGTCGAGTGTATTATTCGATTTAATAATAAGTGTTATCGAAGGTGTCTTCAAGACCTGCAGAAATAGGTAGAAATAAAATGTCGGTAGATCCATGTCGTTTACCGTGTTACTTAAAAAGTAACAAACTCAGAATTAAACTTTTCTTTAGTCGTGGCTCCTCGTTCGATTCGATCAAAATAATCCATTGGTCGTTTCGTCGTTCCACGGTTAATAATCCTCGGTATTCCCATGACGAATCCTATTCGTCATTCACTCTAAATTGAAACCGCTCCCTAGCCAGGTGGTTTCGTTGGCTAAGCTGGAAGCTGTATTTCATTGCCAGCTTAGCGATAAATTTCTAATCGTCGTTCTTCCACATTCCAGAAGCAAAGGAATAGATAGGGGGAAAGGGAGAAGACGATGAATGCCATGGAACGTGCCCGACCGAGTCGACGACGAATCGTGGACTCTCGTCACACCTCGAGGACAAAACGTCCGGTAGATTTATCGCGTTTTAACGAGACAACGCGGTCAGCTTTCTTTCGCTCGAGGAACGTCTTGATCGAGTGCCACTCGATCGTTAATAATCGCCTTTCTTCCTGCGCTGTAAAACGATCGCGGCCCCCGACGCGATTAAACGAGCGGATCAGCGAATCGGGGAAGCGTACGCGGTGGCTCCGAAAACTTTTTGCGCGATAACCTCGCGAGGGACGAATTATAAATAAATTTAGTTTGTTCGCTTTAATCGAGTACACGCGAACTAAAGCAATTTTGATTTATATGGAAAATATGGAAAACTCTATGATTAACATAATAATATCGATATGTTTAGCGTGTATTTATTATATTATTTTATATTATAAATGAATAACGTCCACGGTCCAACGATAATCGTTACACAGAGTACAATAAAAACGCCAGTCGCGATTCTTGATTCGTCCATACGTGTTCTTTTTCAACGAAGTAGCCTGTATGGAAACCATATGGAGGCACCGTGTATACCGTGAACCAACGGTCGTAAATGAAAAGTTGGATTAAGTCGGGAACTCGATAAATTCCGGATCTTTTGTCCGTGCTAACGACCAGACGACAGTTAAATGCTCGCGTGGGGAAATATTAGCGATAAATTTCGGATGGCTGATTTATCGTCGTCGTTTTTAGCTGGCTGTCTCGCAGGTTACGCGGATATTTTGTCAATTTCGAATTCGTTATTTTTAACAATTGACTTTCAGAATTAATATTTTTAGTTCTTCGGTGCAAAGCGCTGGCACCCATGCGCGAGTAACGTGGCGATTAACGCGTTAAAAAACCTCGTTGCACCGACTCAGCTATGCGCTATCGAGTCGCGCCATGACAGCAATTACACGACTATATCTGAGTGCCTACAACCATAGCGCGGAGTGCTCGAAACAAGTAAATCGAAAGGGCTCCGATACTTCCTATGTCGTAGACCATTCCGCGAATGGAGTAATAAATATACCGGCACATCCGCGGTGTTTACCAGTTCAACACGTGTTACAAGGGTTACCTCCATAATCCCGCTCCTCCGAGCGAAGCAAAAGGGAGAAGAGAGCGAGATGATTCGACAGCGCGGTTTTCCGCGGCGCTCAAAGGCTCGCGTCGAACCCCTGGTCGCCGAAAAGAGGATCAAACGATCCTGAGAGCACAAAAAAAAAAGGATTGCCGAAGACGAAGCGCAAGAAGAAGAAGAAGAAGAAGAAGAACCTGAAATAAGAAGTACAAGACGATCGAAACCCGACAAAGAAGAACAACAACAACAAGACGAAGAAGAAGGAGAAGACGACGGCGAAGACGAAGAGGAAGAAGAAGAAGAGGAAGTAGGCAAAAGACGAGAGGTTCGGTGGAGAAGGATTTTCGCGTGGGTGTCGTTCGGTGGGCGTCGCGTCTGCCTCGTCGAGAGTGCGGCTGACCTCTGACCTCCTCCTCTGAGCACCTCCGCTCCTTACAGCTCTCGGTTCGGTTCCCCTATGCCGTGGCTTCTCTTGCATGCAGATGTTAACTCGCGTACACAGAGCGAGGGAATCCAGTGCGGGCCAGGAAGACAGAGGTCGCCGAGAAAAGAAGAGAGAGAGAGTGCCCGCACCGAGGGAGAATCACGCGTGCAATTATCCTACGCGTGCGTGGGCGACCCCTTTCCACCTCCACCCCCTCGTCTCCCTCGAGCTTCATCACCTTTTGCCCTCTTCGTCTACGTCTTCTAGCCCCCACCCCCCCTCTCCATCCCCCTCTCTCCATCGCACACTCTATTTTCCCGCTATCTTCTCCGCCCCCTCGAAGACGTTCCAGTCCAGGACGAGCACTCGTTGCATAATCAGATTTTTCTCCCTCGCAGGCTGACCCTCGACCCCTGGCTTTCAGTGTTACCGAGTGTGCGAGTCGTTCCCCCTCGCTCCTCCACGGTGGTTGGCAATTTTTGGCCACCAGCCAACCAACCATGGGCGCCGCGTCTAGCGGATTTCGCGCGACGAGCCATTTTGCCGCGACTTTATCTCAACGGAGAATCGTTTTCTGTGGTCAGGTTTTTGTAGCATCTTGTACTTTATTTAGTTCTCTTGGTTAATTGATTCCTTTTCTCTCGTCGCTGTAGAAATATAACAATCCATATCATTTATATATAATGCAATTAACATTAGTGAACCCTGAGATGTTCAACCTTGGTCCATTGGGATGTATATTTAAATTATCGATCTTTATGCCCTTGTTTATTGGCGATAATTCGTGTAAAACTAAATGGCTTCGATAAACAAATTTCAAAAAAAAAAAAAAAATAAAGAAAAGGAATTTTGGGGTCGAGAGGAACGGTAAATGAAAAATAGCATTCCTTAACGAGAAAAACAAACGTTAACCGAACCACAGCGCTATCCATCGTTCTGGAATATATCGAAACACGTTAACGACGGATGATTTTATCTCGGTACTTTCTCGAAGACTGTGGAAAGTCACTTCTTGCCCTGTGTATTCATCCACTCCGAAATATTCGTGGAAGAAAGGAGCAAGTTAACCAAACCCTGCATTCGATTTCCATCATCTGGTCCATCGAAGAAAATCAACGCTCACCGATGACGCGGCTGTTAATAAAAATTCTCCCGGCGATTAGAAACGCTGGAAATCGCGACGGACGGCACGGGTTCTTTGATAATCGTCGATTCGGTATCGCGTGACGTCTCCAGCCGTAGACGAAGCATACGATTTCTAATTTGCGAGAAGAAGAAGGGCCGCGACACCTTCGTTACAACCTGATATCTCGAAATACTATTTTGCCCATTCCCAGGGAACACGCGGCGATATATATGGGAGATAATAACGGGTGTCTCGCAGGAGTTCCAGCCACGGTTGGCGACACTGGCGACAAACTCGCATCGCCGGAGGCGGCTTCGTGGTATCGTCTTCGTGCTCTTCGAGGTGGGACAGGCCGCGTCGTCCCCCCGTAATTAACGTCTTGGCGCACCCACGTACGTGGATTCGCCTGTGTAGGATCACGTATGCTCGTGTCCTTTCAGGTATCTACACGGGGCAATAAGTATCGCCACCTGAAATTACCGATTTCTTTGGCAGCGGGGAAAACGGGCGGTCGCGGGTTCGGTTTCTCCTCGTTTACCGACGCGCGATCACCTACCGCGTAATATTGATAAATTAGTAGCAGTAGTGGTGGTACTTCTTTCGTAGTTTCATACGTGAATTTTCAACCGTAACAGAGTTACTTGAACGTGTACGAGTAAGGTGTCCCATTCCGTGCGAAGAATGCAGCACGAGAGAGAGAGTTCGATGCGTGAAGATACCACGATGGATCTCGATGATTGGCATCGAATACTTCGCGCCTCTATTTTTACAATTTTTTAAATATCAATCTCGAGTTATTACTCGAGACGATTTCGAGAAAATATTTGACGAGCTCGCATCCAACGCACAATGATTTCGTACGAGATATTAATTAAAAGATAGGCCTGCTAAGAAACAACGACCGAACGTCACTTTCATCCTCCTTCTACATCGCGATTCCAACTATCGTCTTTTATTTGCCACACCGAGATCGCATCCAATTTCCCCGTGGCATTTGCCACGCGTTGCCCCGCACGATTTCACACATAACGCAAACGAAGCTCGCATTCCTCTCGGCCGGCAGACTATAGAAAAAAATCCCAAAAAAGGAATCGGAGGTGTCAAGACGAATTGGATACACGGGTGGAACCGTGCGAGCCTTCGCTGGGTCAATTAACCAAGTCGTGAGATATATTAGCCACCCTGCGGTCCGTTCGGCGTGGATCTCGACGCTTTTATTTACGAGGGAATGGCCTACGTCTAACGGAGAGGAAGACACTCGACGCCCCTGCAATCTCGCTCGGCGGATCTCCACGCTTCCGGAAGCTGTCTGTATCCCACGGGGCCCCGACAGCACGTTCCTTCGGGACGTAAAGGACATAGAAATGCCTGCCTCGTCGCTTGGCCGCGAGAGGATCCTCCTCCAACAAGGACGACCACCCCGCGTCCTAAAAGGGCGCGAGGGTGGCTGCCAAATTGTCACCAGATAACGATCTAACGGCCAACGTGCTCCAGTTCGACGTCCCTCGAGATAGGTACGAGGACCCTGACGATAAATATTGTGACATCAATATATGGTGACCGTCGTAAACTAAGAGCCGTTGGATGAGTTTTTTCAACATCTCGAAGAGGGAGTTGGAAAGCCTGTAGCAGGAGAAACGTTTTCCTCGGGGGAAGAAAGCTTCCTTACATTTGAGATTTCGCTGAGAATGGGAGCAAATCGGTTGGATTATATCGTCGAAGAAGAAGAAAATTTTATCGTTCTAAATATATGAGACAGTAGACGCTTTCCATTGAGAAACTAAAACAAATGAATTCCAGAATTAAGGCGACATTGAATTAACATTGAATTATCTAGTCTTCAAAGTATCGAAAGAAAATTTTTAATTTCACGATCATGAAAAAGAGAAACCTAGTCCGCGAATGGTACCAGTTACATCATTCCCGGTATCGAAGTTCATCTAAACCGCGTATCCGCTACGTGGGGCGGGGTGCTTTTCCCAATCGAATCTCCCAAGTCGGCAACCACAATTCCACGAGCACTCGGGGCACAAGGGCCGGCGGAACCTCGAGATAAGATCCTGAAAGCCCCGGGCTGGTTCCTCGTGTTGTTACCAGCTCGTGCCGGAGAGCTGCTCCTTAAGAAGGGTGAGAAGTGTCACCAGGTTTTATGTCGCGACCGTGGAGGGGAGGGAAAACGTCGAATGGGAGGGAAAAAGGTAAGAACGAACGAAGGTGGCCGAAAGGCGCGCGAGGGGGGCGACTGGTGGCGACAAACAGCGAGGGAAAGAGACGGAAAGTGAGAGATCTCTCAATGGAGATAGGAGCCACGAGGTCCGAACGGAGCTTTTGGCTGTCGTGCGAAGGTTTCGTGAGAGTAATTTGTCGTGCGACCACCTCCGGGAATGTTTAAATGAATTGCTCGGGGTGGGCCCCACCACGAGCCTTCGGGAACTTTTATCGGCGCGACATCTTGTATGGGAATGCGGGCCCAACAGGAATAAGAGGCGAACCGAAACCCGCGCGGGGAACGGGCGGAAGGCGATTCCCTGCTCGTGGCGATGAGGCTGGAGTCGACTTACCTCCCAGTTGGTTTATTACTCAATCCGCGCTCACGGCTAATGGATTCGTCTTCGCCGGGGCCGATGTATGCTACGTACCTTAGACACGCATCGACCACCACCTGCTCGTTTCGATGTCTCTGGAAATGTCTTTCCTTCTTTTCGATCCGCCTCCCCTGCGACCACTTCCTCCGCTTCGACTCGTTTCGCGATTTACGAGTCGACCGTTAAGTACTCAGGGAGGATCCGACCGGTTGCGGATCCTCGATGCGCTGGGGCTCACTTTTTATTATTGGGGTAGATTCGAAGAGATGCTCCAAGCTTTGGACGATGGGAAATTTCAACTCCACGCGGTTTTCGACGTAGATGTTATATCGTATGAAAGAGGAATACTAAGGAAACAGAATCTAATTGTATTCGAGCGATACGAGAGAGGTAAAAGACAGGGCACCGAAGTAGGGGGAAGTAGATCGTCCCGATCTTTCATATTTTTAAGTTTCTACGCTCATCCAGAAAAAAAGTGAAAAAAAATGCCCAGGGATTTCTACCCTACAAAGGGTTAAATAGCTCTTTTCAAGTTCGACAAACCTTTACCTACCTTTGGTGAAGTTCGCTTGTTATCCGAACACGCTTCTGCTCACCCGAGCAAACAATTTCCCAGGAAACCAACCGTTCTTCCGCGGCCGTAAAATTAATTTTCGTCTCGGTACGTCCACCCCCGGCGATTCGACGAGCCGTTCGCTACAGAATTCCGCGTGTTTCGCGCTAATCGACACACATCACCGTGGCGTTGACGCGCGAAGAATTATTCCGATGAAACGCTCTTAGGCGAACCGTGGAAAGCGTTAGTTAGGCGTTGTAACGCGCGACGATAAATTTCGTGTAAACCTCATCTCGTTATCTGCACGCCGGTGAAATATTAACCATGCGAGGCATCGTGTTTACGACACGCGAATTCGCGTTTGCGGCCAACGCGAACAGTCGAAGCCCACTTTTACGCTGTAATCACCGTTCGACTCGACGCCGCTGATAAACTTATTTATATTATCCGATCGAAATTTGCATAATTCCGCGATACGGTGTTACTCGACGTCGCTTCTTTTTTCCTCCGTTTCCTTCGGGGCTCCTTAAGGTCGGCGAATGTACGGCCGTTGAAATACATTTTACATGTAAAACGCGTCGTTTGTCCACATTTGTTTACATCGCGCGCAGAGGCGCCCGCAAGAGATTACCTCGTAAAAAGTCGATATTTACTGAAAACGTGACAGACACTTTCGTTGAAGATGTGCCAAGCGCGCCGAGGCTCTCACGTGCGCTTACTCCTGGCTGAGAATTTTTCATTTTATGGTTGTTGAGGCATTGCCGTCATCTAGATTGCGGGACGCGGAATGAACCGTGGTTTATTCTTTTAAAAGGCTAAGGCCGGTGCTCTTACGCGACCCGGTCATAAAACGAGCGGAGAATATCGATTTGTATCGTTTTCTTTCCCGGGATTTTTGTTCGGATTTATTTGGTCGTTTTTATTTATTTCATCTAGGACACCAAATATTCAGAATATCTTCGAATTCGAGAATAGCTTTACTATCGAACATCAAAAACGGCTACCAAGTTTAAATCGCGAATTTTAATATTTATACGGAGATACGGAGCAGCCTCGAAAAATTCTGAAACTACGAAACTCTGGCGATATTCGAACGTGGCAGCTTCCAACGGGCCCCAATCCCGTGAGGATCGGCTTCTACCAACCGATACCTGGCGAGAAATTCGAAGAAATCGCGACGATTCCGCGAGCACGGTGAGTTTCTCTTAAGGTGTGGACGTTGCGAATCATTGTCGCGGTAAAGGACGGTCGTCCTGCCGATCACAATGCTCGGCTGAGCCGCTCTCACCTACCTGTACGTGTTACTTGTACGCAGTAAAGTTTATCTCGCGGGTTTCCGCCACCGACCACCGTGGTTCTTACCTGCGGCTCAATACCTGCCCGTGTTTATATCCACCTAACACGCAGAACGGTCCCAACGGACCGGGGAAAGCGAGATAGGCCTAGTTAGTTGTCGGGACTTGTCGCGAATTCTCGTAGAAAACATGAAATTGCGAGGTTCGGGGCATGGGAGAAGGTACTCCAACACTGATTCAGAAGTGACATTCAATCGCCGTCTCGGGACTCTTGACAGGCTCGAAAATGTCGATGGAATTGACGCTTCGAGGCATTTGTGCCATTCGAGATACTGAAATGCGAGATTTTTTTAAATACTCAAGACATTTAAGGTAATTTAAGAAATCCATTCGAGATAATACGTGAAACAGATCGAATCAAGCGCTCCAACTTGCAACAACGAACCGGCAGAAAGAAGAAGAAGCATCTTCATTCGAAAAACCATGAAACGACCCCACGCCAAACAAGTATCCATCTTAAGAATTCTTTCGTACCACCTACAATCCTCGCGTTTATAATATTTATCAAACTCGCGAGACTTCCAATCGCAAGGTTGTTGGAAAATACCCGGGGACTCGAGTTTCTCTCCTCGACTGAGGCCGTTTTGAGACGATTCGTATCCCCATCGCTAGACCCTGGACCGCACCTTCATCCTTCGAAGTGTAGAATTCGCCTCGCGAATTCACGCGGGTCAACCAGTCAATGATTTAACCGATTTTACAACGTCCGACCAGTCTTCCCGAACGGGACCAACGATATTAGTCTACGAATCGTCCGTTTCGCGGACCCGTTGCGTGTAAACCGTGGCTTTTTACGATCGATCCGCACGGTAGCTGCCACGGTCTCGGATCGAGAAATTTAAGACGCGCCAGCGTACGGTTCCGATTGAATTTTTCGACCAGAGACGGACGAAACGTCCGTTCGAACGATAAATACAACGATTTACTCGCCAGATTTATCGAAGCAAAAGTATTATCGTCGAGGAAATTTATTTATCGGAGTTTCCAAACAGTGGAATCCTAACTTTTTCGTCTAGGTCTTCGAAAAACTTGAATTTTACAGAAATAATGAAAACGCGATAACGATAGTAAATAGGGTAGATGTAATAGAGCCACTAATAGAAAACGTGATAGATAATAACGATGATAGTTCCTTTAAATTTACGTTCAGTTTTATTTTTCTCTTCGTTCGTTCGTTCTACGATATTTCACTGGAATTTAAATATCGAGCCAAACAACGGATGAAAAATTGTTCCTGCTCTCTAGATAAGAATTGCGATCGTCCCCTGGTTTGAAGTAGCGTTGGCCAACTCGGGCGTGTAGGTGTTTTTAGGCGATTTCGGCAGTATACGCGTGTTCTCGGGAAGATTTTTAGCCGCTGACCGTGTCTTTTTAAGATCTAACGTGGGTTGAATGCTTCTGATCGAAAAAACAGGATCCCGTCGATCGGATTTCCACTTCGAGTACGCGCCATTGCGATCCGAGATCGTTCGTTCCTTTCCCTCCTTTTTTATTTTCTGAAATTCTTTCGATCACGCGATTACAAATGCATAGCGACGCAATGACTGTTCGGAGGAAGGTAAAAATAAGACGATTAGTCGTAGGATATTATGAATGAACAGAGGGGAAGACGTTGAACCGGTTTGGAACTGAGGTGGAAAACAATTTCTTTTCTCTCTTTGTGTCTCGCTGTTTTAAGAATATTTCGAGAATCATTTTTTCGCCACGCGTGCACACCTATTCGTCCTCGTCCATTAAAATATTCGAAATTACACGTAGATTTACGGATAAATTGCGGATAAATTTACGGATAAAAATTGCGTTAGTTTTCGTGTATACGATTAGAACAACGATAGACTCGATTCGTCTAACAGAAACGTAGAATATTACGTCCGTAAACCGTTTCATCGATTCACTCTACGACGATTCTCAACTTCCGGTTTATTCGACGCGAACGCGGGTTCGTCGTCGGCTCGAAAAATCTTCCTCGAGCTCGTCTCACGACAGTATTCCCACAAAAGTTTCCAGCGCGTTGGAACAAAACGAAGGCGAACACCCCGGAATGACCACAATTCCTAATTCTCGATGCATCGTACAAATTCCCCGCTCGTAAATTCCGGCTGCGGCGGGGGGACAGTGCGCTACGAGACCAAAAGGATCCCTTATTAACAACAATACCGACAACACGATAAAGAAGCATTCATAATGAAATCAGCTCGATGGTCGGTGATTTCGGTGAGTCCAGTCACCGAGCGCCGAGCGAAAGGAGGAAGATGGTAGTGAAAAAGGTAGAAGAAGACGAAGAATCCCGAAGGAATCCCGCGGAGTGGCGTGCATACGGGGGTGTGCCGCGTGCCAGACCCGAGGCCCTATCCGTACAGGCTTCACAGGGGGCCCCTGGATGGGGGTCCCCTTCACCGTAAGATAAGGCCTCCTGGTGCGAGCCGACGACGCGCGACCGACAACCATGTCACATTATTACCATATAGGTACCAATCGCGTCGTCACAACACCGCACGACGAACGTACCACCGCCGTTATGTCCACGAACGAAGAGGGAAGGAAAAGGGAAACGAAGAAATTATCCTCTATTTTAGTTACGAACCGGTTCAATATCGCCCGTACCTCTCCGTTCATTCAGGACGGTTAGGTTCGGTTCGCCGATCCTCGCGTCCTCCTTTAAGAAACGATAACGCGCATTTGCGTGATGCCACGATACCGATCCGCCGTTCAATGGATTATCCGCATTATCAACGCGAGGGAATCGTTATTCTTCTCGAGAATGCCGCACGTCGAACATTTCTTTATTTACTTTATGGACATTTAAATGTATTTTTGAAATCACGCGTAGATTCGCTCCTACTCTACGGACAAAAATTGCTTTGGTTTGGTTTCGATTGGAGTAAAAATAAAATTCACTCGATACTTGGAGGCACGTTGAAATCGATTCGATTATCAAACACGTAGTATATTCCGTCTACGAGCGTTTTGATTTACTGTTTGAAGTTAAGGTACCGACTTTGGGCGGATCTCCCCTATGTAGGATCATAAATATCCGCGTATTAAACGAAGCAAGGTGCGTATATACCTTGGCAAAGGGTTGAAAATATCCCAAAGTATCATAATTCGTCCTACCTACCCGTGTCCGCTTTCTTCCTCCCTTTTTCCACGATTTGAACAGGCGAAACGAGTCATTGGCAGTCGGCACGCACATGATTTCACCTATAACTTCCGCCTCGTACTTGGTTGGGCCCAGGTACCCCGATAGAAGGCGACGGGATCTCTCTCCCTCTCGTACACCCACGAGACGAGCCAAGAGCTCGCCATTAAGGGACACGGATATTTCATCTGCGCAGTCATCGCATATTTCGATTTCTTCCCTGTCATCCAACCGGCTCGTACGGGTCACTTCAAAGGAGCTGGAGCTTCGAGTCCGTACAATATACCAATGTACCCCTCCTTCTTCGGGGTGATCCACGTCGCCGAGTCGTTTCTCTTCGTCCCGATGTTTCGACCATTTTCCAACAGGTTACGCTCGAAGAATGCCATGAAATAAATAGAGTTTCGATTATGGTTACGCGAAAACTTTGTTCTTCTTGGATTATTCGAGTTTTGCTTCGATTTGCCTCTAAACTTACATACTCGTCTCTCTTCTCTACTGCCGTGCGAATTGTCGAGGATTGACGATTACTTTCGTCTTTATATTCGCATCAAATTTTGTCCTATAAATTGTGTACTTAACGAGAAAAATTTAACGAGAAGAAAAAATTCCTCCTTTCTACCGAGGTATAGCCAATCGCACTCCGTTCTCGATTAAACAACGATCGTTAATTAACGCGCCGAACTAATATTCTCTGAGGGACTAGAAATAGGTCTGATGAATCAAGCGTCACGAGCGTATAGGTGTCGAAGCGCGTTTAACAAAGACCATGTCCCAGAGTGAAAGAAAGGCCCCGAAGTTCCCACTGCGATCGTTTCTCGAAAATACTGGTGTCAGGATCGACTTAAAAACCTCCTGAAACCCGACGCCCCGTCTCTGTTCATTTCTTTCATGCGACATTGCTCTCTCTTCGGATCCCGAAACGCATCGTGATTAAATCCCCCGAGGAATTCTAAAGTAGACACCTACGTCGAAAACTGGAAAGTGTGAACACGTCGGGGAGACAGCTGGTGAACGAGACTCTTTAGTTTTTAATTATTGCCCGCTCCGCTGTTCCAGCGTGTCCTTTCGCTGGTCTACACGGTGTTTCGGTTAACCTCTGATATCTTCGAAGTCGTAAGTTTTGCGGAAATATTTGCTGAAATAAAATTGCACGGTACTAAGGGGGTACTGTGCAATTTTATTTCCCTATATATATTCTGAGAGATGCATTTTGAACGAGAATTCATATATTTATTACAGATTCAAATCTTTCCTTTCGATTTCTCTTGTTGGTTTCTTTCTATTTTTGGACGCGAGTGCACGAAAAATCCACTCTAAGGGTACATTTAGATATTAGATACTCGACTGGTTACGCTGATACATCAACGTTTCTCGGGAATCATGCTGATTCACACCTCGGATCTCAGGTTTCTCGTAAACGCCTAAAATCCCCGCTCGGGGGCCCCTATTTTTCCAGCTAGCCGGAATTGTCCGCGATAACCGTAAAACCTGAGCCGTCTTCCTCGCCTATCGACCACCGAGAGAACCATTGCGATCCTCTTTACGAGGACATACCCCTTAACGTCCTTTCCCCTTTCGTCGTTCGCCTGGTAAGCGATCGGACCATATTTACGCACTGAAAAGTGCCTTCTAAACGCGACAGGATGACCGTGAAGAGGTCGGGTGTTTCCAACCGGCCGTTTCGATCTTAAAACGACGGAACGACGCGTTGGAATTTCGAATAATTAAACTATCAAGCTACATTTGCCTTGGAAGCGTTTAATTAAAGTTATATCGTAAAGTTATGTTATAAGTTATTCGTGCCAATACACTTTGTAATGTATAGTTATAAGATTATCGTTATCGTTATAACAGAATTCTCGTATAAGACTCCATTTTTAGCCTCCTCGTGTACCCTATCAACCCCTATTATCGGACCGCTTCGTACCCTAGGCGAATATTTACGCCCCGAAAAGTGCGTTTCGAACCCGACACAGCGTCGCGTCCGTCGCGGCCTCGCCTGAATCACCTGGCATCGGTTCTAACGAGTAACTTCGACCTTAGAACGACGAAGCGCCACGTTGAAATTTACTCAACAGGTTTACGAAGTGACGACGCGCCGGTGCATCCATAATGGTGGCTCGTGGTCTCTTCTCTCCCCTTGCGGCCCCTCGCAGGCCCGATTATAATATAAATAAGAATTTATCGGCACCGTGGCGGCGTTAGGTTAAAAGGTTTACGTTTATTAATTCTGCTAATCCACCCCTGAACGCGCGATCGCGCGAAGAAAAAGGCCACGGGTTTTAGACGACGCGTCGACGTTAAATGCGTGCCATCGTGGCCTTCCTAAGGAGACAACTTCTTCCTCTCCGGAGTCCTCGTCCTCTCCTTCTTCTTCTGTCGGATTCCTCTCCCTCTTCGTCGGACCCTGGATCGTTCACTTTTTATGGGGCGTTAGCGTCGCTCAGGAGTAGAGTAGAGAAGAAAAAGTCCTGGGGAAAATAAGATGAGAGGGAAAGAGGTACGCGTCGGGGTTGAGATGATCCTCGAAGGTGGTAGAAATCGGTAGAATAACGTTCTGAAAGTCGAGGAGCTTCGATTACGAGGAGACTTCTTCGTGAATCACGAAAACAGTGGAACTCCGTTTATACAAATTCAATCTAGGCTACGGTATAAGGAAAACACTCATTGACACGTTTTACATGTCGTATTTAACCATTCGAGTGCTGAATACTCGCGATCAAAGCAATCAAAATTCCTCTCTTAATTACTCAAATAAAACTAGCTCGAAAGTGTCCCCTTGTATCGCTTCTCGAGACAAAATGTCTCGTTTTAATTAATAAGGGCACGTATACCTGACCGCAAGATAGAGCCACGAGATGAATTAGCCGCGTGAATTATCGGCGCCTCGTTATCGAAACGTTACCATTGGGTACCTGCTCTCGGTCCACACGCCCCGAAGCATTCACACGTAAAATTACGTTATCTCCCCGTTTCTTGGGAGGCGAGAGATACATCCCGAGTAGTACTCGGATACAGGTAGATAGATCGTCGTACGGGTACGTAGAGGCGCGCGTAAAACGATCGAGGGAACCGGCAGGATCGCATAAACTCTCGAGATTTAAGCGGCCCGAAGGCTCTCGGACGAGGAAACCATCTTCCACTTCGACCACCATGGCTACGCTCTTAGCCTCGCGTTTCTCGCCTATGTCTTTAACAATGTTTCGCTGAAAGGTGAGCTAAATGTCACGGCGCACCGACCCCGCGATGCTTTTAGGCGGAGATATTGAAAATGAAATCGTGAAAATAGTATTTCAATTACCGTACTAGCGGGGCTGGTTTATTCGTGGGAGTTCCACGCGTCGGCCGCGAACGGCGACAGGTAAATGGGGTGCGAGGGAATGAATGGATAAGAAGAGTTACCACGAATATCGTCGGAAACTTGCTGGCGAATGTACCAAGCTGGAACTGGAATACGTGGACGACGGAGGAGCGGAGAGTTGTTCGAGGATTGAGTACGTTTAGTCGATTTTAACGTTAAGTTTTCCAGGACTCGGTCATTTTCACCCATTACTAATTTCACGAGGTTTTACAGACACGTTTTAGAGTGGTTTTACAGTGATCAGAAGTTTTACAGTTAGCGTTAATATTCGGTGCATACTGTGGGTGGCCACGGAAAATGCACTTGTCAAGAATGCAGTTTGTCAAAACCGAGGAATGCTGGCTTATCTAAGTGAGTTGTCAGAGGTTGCAAATCGATTACTTCGCAGAGAGTTGCAGTGAACTTCGTTAAGAATATCGAAGAGAAAACATTTTCCCATGATTTTCGCGCGAATACTTCAACACGCGGCGTCTATTATTTACCTAGAAAATATGGTTAACGTTATTCGCATCGAAGATAACAAACAAGCTGGACTATCTTACGGAAGACGAAGATGTAGAAGAGAGGTAGATTAAACGAGGAAACCACCTTTGCCGTAAGAATGCTCTTGGCTAATTTTACTATTCCTAATAATACCCTGAAAGGTGAAGTAAATGTCGCGACTGAACATAATGGAGATAGATAAGACATAAATTGTAAAATATATTAAGCGAATGGTCGTATTAACGTAGCAAAAAATGAGATATGCACGCCGAAGAACATAATGAATTCGAAGGGATTGCTATTGTGATAAAATTAATTTCGTCGGGGAGCGTAAACATCGTAAGAAATTATAAATCATTTCTAATTCTACTTAATTCCATTGCTTGACAATGTACAAGCAACAGCAATTACATTCTCTTTTTTTTCGCTATACTTCGATCTATGCTTATCTATATTTCATCAAGTAGATAACGAATTGTCTAATTACAAATATTAAAAGGTACCATATTCGTTTCTTTTGTATTATTTATCGAAATGTAAATTAACGAAATGTTCCTTTCGGTATGCGGTAAAGTAAATGAAATTACGTAATAGCTAATGTGAAGTAAGAGAAAACAATAGTAGTAGATTTTATCGAGTGTACGTAAAGTCTGGAAAGCGTTGGGAGACCTGCTGAAACAGACCCGAGCACTCTTTCTCTAAAGGACAATGGTTGGTGGCCGGTTGAACCTCTTAAGTGAGTTTATGCACAGGACGAGCCGCTTGTCACGGTGAATATATTCACTGTACTGACTTAAGAGGTTAACTATGCCCGACGATATTTCAATAGGAGGCGAAGGAAATATCATGTTCCAGCCCAATCCCGCGAGGGGCAGCGAGAGAATAAACTGTAAAAGGTGTAAATCAATGAAATAATGTAACGAGTAGAGGCGGAGGGATATATTGGTAACGTAATAAGTAGTCGGATCGTATGTACGTTGGCAACACGTCTAAAGCTCGCCTCACACGACGGCTTTCTTCAAGGATATTATTTTTAAATATATTTCTTGTTTGGCGGAGGATCGATACGAATAATACGAATAAAATTCGTTATCGATTCGATTTAATACTGTTTCGCAAAAATAATACAAAATGAATTCAAGCTGCACTAGTAACACTTTCGTAATCACCACCAGACTTGATATTATCACCTGAGAAGTATCACCGTATACTACTCTTCCACAAACAATCGTGACTTCTCGAAAATTGTCGCAAACGAATCGGTCCAACATTTCCGAGTTTCTCGGTGAATTGACTTTCGGCAAGTGAAAGGTAACGAAGTGTGAACCGAGCCTAAGAGCGGTTAGGATTCCGTACGCGCAGATGCGTGAAATAATAAAATAATGAAACATAGCGACTGGGGGGTATATATCGGTAATATAATAAGTAGTCGGATCGTTTGCGCGACTGTGAAAGGAAATAGGGAAACTCGCGAACCCTCCGCGGGTTTCATAGTCATTTCGTAGCCGATATTACAGCAGTCCTCTGTTACCTTAAAGACGTAATATCGTCGTAACGTGCGTGCGTATTCTTTCCCACCGACTAAATGCATTCCTTTTCAAGGATTTCTCGCGTCTTTTCATGCTCGAGGGTGGTTCGTACGTCATTCCGCGGTATTTTTGACGTTATGGTCACCCGTGTAATTTGAAACTGCGGATGCCGGCGAAATATTCGATACTTTCTGCGTTTTCTATGCGCGGGGAACTTTTATCCTCGCGCACGCTCGAAAGGAGTTAGGCTCGCGACAAACCTCGCGCTCCTTTGTTCGAGTTTCAGCGAATTCTACGAATCGAAAGCTCCTGCTGATGTTGGCGATGACACTTGTTCCTTTATTTTTATTATACAGAAATTATAACAGATACGTGACGAATGAAATTAAAGCAGAGAAAGCGTAGTTAAACTAGACTTTAATTTCGTCCCACTCTTAATAAAATTTAATCGTCACTCTTAATTGTAAACAAAATCGGTCGCTTCGTTTTGCCTAAAATATCAACCACTCGACTCAACGACAAATTCGACACGTAAATATAATTGAAATTTCCTTCCAGTTGTCTATCCTGTTGTGGCAATAGAAATTCAACAAAGTCTCGCCGTGGTAGAGCCCGTGGAGGGGTCAAATGGTAAGCTGTCGTAAACTTTTCAAATTGCCTTTACAGTGCTTACAGAAACTAATACGCGTGTTTGGTTTGAGTTACTGCGCCGGGCGTTCGCCATGGTTCATACATTTCACGTTTACCTCCCATTCCGTTAGTAACTCGGTCGTTTGGCGCGCAAGAAAAGGTGGACGGTGCAACAACGACGAGAGAAAAAGAGAGGAGATCGAAGCAATTAGAGGGAAGCACGAGTGGCGCCGCGTGCCTTTTCCAGCTGCTCGACTCCTTTGCTTTCCGACTAATTGTACTCCCAATTTGCACATTTCTACGAATAAAAACAGCAGAATCCGCTAGAATCACGATCATCCTCGTTCCGTATTCCGGCTGCAATTACTTTTCTTTATTAACTTGCCGCATAGAGGCTCGTTAAAAACATTTTTTTCTCCTTTCGCTAATTGATATCCACGTTTTCCAGAAACGGTGACGCGCAAAAACAGTCCCCAACGGATAAGAAGAAGTTAAATGGTAATCACGCGTAATCATGATTTTACCGAATTAAAATGAAACGTTCCTCTATCGACGGCCATTTTCCCTGGAGGATCTCGCAGCTGGTATCACGTGTAAACACAGTCTACGCTGCCTAATTTTAATACCAAAGAGCGACCGCAGCCTGTAACACACGACAAAAGGTCGTTTATGCGACCGAGCATGATCCCTTTGACGCAGTTCCTGAATATCCTTTGGACAACGACAATGACGATGGTCGCCGAGTATACTTGCGGCTGGCCGCAAGAAGAAGGCCCCGAAAGAAGAAACGGAGAAGTCGGTACAGGGTACGCGTCGAGTGTATCATAAATAAGATCAGCGATTTGTTTTTTCTTAGTGCTCCCAGCCGCGCATTGTCCTTATTGCATCGTGACACGTCCACGAACTTCCCTGCTCTTTTATTTAATCGTGTAAAGTTGGCGAAACCGTCGATAAAGGGTTGTGCTCGTGTCGCGCGATTCCTGCTCGAAGCGGTCGAAGAACGCGCGTGAGAGTCCCGAGAGTCGTGCATTTGGCCTGCCTCTCGGCGCCTCTTAGAGAGGAAGTCCCTATATCTAAGGAGCGGTCCATCCGAAAATCATGAAATTTTGTATACCGACACTTCCACGCCGCTGCATCTACTCGTATAATCTCCTCCTAAAAGCCGAATATAATTTGATTTACCGAGCGTCATCGTTGATGGGACCAGTCGAAGAGCGCGCAGGAGGCACAAAGGGGGCCCAGAGGAAGGGTCGCGAAGCCAAGAAGACGAAGCGCGAAGAACCAAGGGAAAAGTGGAGGAAGAAAGATGGAGCAGGCCGCGTTAAAGGCTCATATACGTGGGCGGGTATGAGCTTGTGTCGCGCGAGTCACCACTCGGTTGCCCAGGGCGTCCTGTCGTCCGTCATCCTGTCCGCCCGTCCGTATTTCGTGGGCTAGTACACTGCCAAACGAGCCACGCACACGCGTGCCCGCGTGCACGGGCCCCGTCGTTCCGCCAATCAGGGGCCAACGTGAACCGCGATTTTTGCTCGTTCAAAGTGTCACATCCGGGGGGGGGGAGAGACGGGGCGTATTGTAATTTACTCGCTCATTCTTTCGCGTGGCGGTAAATCACGGGGCCATCGTGGGGTTTGTTTTAATTGTCCCGCGAGATTAGAGGTGAGTTACGGTTCGAGGATGAGGCCGGCGATCGGAGAAATTAGGCTTGGCTGGTCGCGAGGCTATCGACGATCGTTGGCGCGGTTTGCGAGGGATGCTGGAGCTGCGTTGATTAGGAACGACGAGTCTTGAACCCCTATGAATTTTATATTTACTTTGCACGTTGTGACGCATAACTTCTGTTTTTACTTGTTGAATTTACCACTTTTTTACGATCTATAACATTATTTCCATCGTAGGTTAATCGTCGGAATGCGATACTCGTGTACTTATTTTATTCCCGAAGAGGACACGAAGTAGAGAATTTAATTTCTACCGATTTATATTCTCGCTAATCGCATCGAATTCGATTCTATAGGGCTGGATGCAAATGATGTCGCTGACGTCGTTGATTTCTATGAAAGTGCTCCGCGGGGTTTTCGACCAGGAGTTCCAGAGATGATGACTCGTACAGATTCCCTCGAAGCGGAGGGCTGATGAGCTTGAGAGACTCGTAATGAGGTTTGGAGATCCTCGGCAGCTGGTGAACGTTCTCATTAACAGAACTAACAAGAAATTGCACGCACGCTCTGTTTAAACGGATACTTGTCTTTTCATTAACTTTCTCGCCTTTCCCACGTCCGAACACGCTGAGAAATTAAGCGCATACTTTGCGCTGCGAGCCAGTGGCATCTTATCTATGCGGAAGAACAGGCTGCATAGTCGATATCATAATGAGTGTTCTCGATGATTTTTCAGACTTTTTCGACACGCTCTAAGACGGACTCTTTTAGGTAGCTTTACTTTCCGTTTTGTTCCAGAAACGATATCTCGCCAGCGAACCTCAACATTTTTCGAAAGATGGCGTTACGCTGCTTCCAGAAGGGACGAAGGAACGTAATAGTGCCTTGGCTCCGTACCTTACTTTTCGTATTTTTCGTACTTCCCTACGATATCGTGTGTATGTACTAATTGCTCATAAAACAGAAGAAACTTTTCGGACGACCTGATATATCTTCGACGTTAATCCTGGTACGGTAAGCGTAATAATTTTGATTCAGGTGTCACCTTTTTTCGTGGGTAAACGAGGCCCAGTTTAAACATCGGTAACCATCGATAATTGAATGAGGTCGTCCTGTTCGCGTTCGAACGGGCCCGAAGCCTGAAGCGTTACACCATTAACTTGCCACCCGGCGATACTCGGTTATTAAATTGATTCAGATTCACGCGTTACATTGAACTTGCTCCCCATGCCGACTTATTGGTCGTACCGATATAAATCAAGTTAAGCGTCGAGGGCTGCCATCGATGCAATACCATTCGCACGTGGTCCCCCTGGCGCAGCTGTTAAACGATACACGCCTGCGGAATTGTGGGTGGCCACCTTCTGCGTGAGCATCCGCCGATCGTATATCGGCAAGTACAACTTCGTTCTGAACGGGTATGGAGACGTTATACCCGGGGCTTGCGCAAAAACATGTACGGCCTGTTATTTATTTATCGGTCGAATAAAGCCCGCGGTGGAGAGGACGCTCGAGTAATCGTGCCCGTGCGAATTTCTTCTATTCGAAATGAAAATGGACACTGTACTTTTGGTGCGGGACTTTTACTTTTGAAATTATCTAGGTCTCGCGATCTAGAAGGCACAAGCTTCTTTTATCTAAATAATCAAACAACTATGGATGCAAATTTATCTTTAAATCGAGCCTAAACAGTGCAGAATATTTATCCGATTTTTGTACCTCATTTTAGACGAAGGTAGAAAAGGTAGTTAGAAAAAAGGGTAAACCTGGTAGAGTTTACGCAGTCGTCGAATAATATTTCCTCGTTGTTTTGGGACGTCATTCGCATTATTTTCACTTCGCTCGAAGGTTTCAGCGAGACGGTATTCCTTTTACTCCGTTCGGACGGAATCGGTGGCCAATTAAACCGACGCCGCAAAAAGCTCGCCAATTTATCTCTTCCCGTTTGCGCACGAAATTATCACCGCGCGGAGGTGCCGCGATCGCGTACCAGCCGAAGGTCGCCGCAACCTTCTACGTACTTTCGTTTTATCATGAAAATGTTACGACCATTTGTGCGTTGCGTTTCAAATTTTAAACACGAAAAATTCGTTTCGTTCGCGTACTCTGAATTAAACACCGATCAAATTAGTAAATTCTTCTCCCGAATGTAACGTTGGTTTTTCTTCTTATAGATTCGTGCTCGAAGAGATCACAGAGTATCTTATCGAGTATTTTATGCTTCCTTGTACACACGAACGTTTCGCCATAAAGGAACCTTATTGATTCCAAACACTTGATAGCGCTAGATATGTTATCGATCGCAAACAGTTGGAGTGTTATCGGTAAGACGGTACACGGACACATAATGCGCCCATTGTGACGAGTTATCCGAGTTGAATCGATGAAAAGTGGTTCACGCGGGCTAACGTCTTCGCCGCCATATTGGTTCATTTCGAACCTCTCGAGTTATCCCACTGGATGATGATTATTTCCGCAAAAAACGTTGGACGACACAATAGACCAAACTGCTTAATTAAATATAGAATTCACCTTGATTCTCTAATGAAAAATTGTCATCCTGTAACGACGATCGATTAATCATTTGCTTTCTCACGATACTCGCGGCGTGTCGCGAAGTAATAATCGGACTTGTTCCAATGAAGATACATTCTTACATCGCGGATTCATCGTTGCATCTGTAATTAAAATAAAAATACAAGAAGCTTGACGCGTGACATCATTCGACTCATCCATTGCCATTTTATAACCTTCTAACCTAACCTAAACCTTCTTCCACATTCGAGTGCATAAAGGATACTAAGAGTGCATCGACTACTTGTTTTAAAACGATGTAAATCATATCCAGACGTAAATTGTAATTAGAAAGACGAGAATCACTTACAGCGTAAGAATAATTTACTACTGTACACGTATGCTATCTTATAAAAATTAATTCTTCGGGATTAAATACACCGTGGCTGATTATTCCTTGCTGTTTTTTTAGTTTATTACGAGACAACGAACAATACATATTTTTACGCGAGTTTACGTTCGAGGCACAAAGGAATTGGACGTTGTACACGAGTGAACTTTGATATACGATGAGCACCACATATTTTAAGCATGGAAAACCGAGAAATAATTACAACGTCGGTGCACGATTACCATTCCCGCGCAATCTGATATCTAAAGTTCAAATCGACGCCTCGACGGAGATTATTCGTGCTGGTTTTCAAGAGAGAGATTTAATAACGAAGCGGAGAGATTCCCGTTCGACGTTGATCATTACGGTAATGACATTAGCATACTGATGGATATACATTTTTCTTACGTGATTTTCATTCAACTTTGTTGGGAAAGAGATTTCCATACAATGCGCGATATCCACCGTGTCTGAAACTCGCGTTGATATTTACAGGGTTTAACCGATGTTTAGATAACTTCGAACGCATTTTATTAATCGACAATTTAAGCGTGTTTGTTGTTCGATTTCCAAGTGGCATTACAATTAATACGTTGAAAGCTTTATAATTATGCAATCCAACTAAAAATATGTCATTATACCAATGTTACTCGAAACACCATTTCTTATAGACATTTTTGCGATAAACACATACTATAACCAATGACATAAATCTAATTTTTTAGGTCGTATTCAAGGTATTCGAGTTATCATTTTCACGGATTGAAGGAGTTTCGTTTAAAAAAGGAAACGCCACATCTCAAAGATCTATCTGCCAAATAAATCGAAAAAAATCACTAAACGTACTATAAATCGTATCTAAAATATTCTCAGAGCTCTAAAAACATTTCGTGAATTCTTTTTTGTACAAAAAAATATCCCAGGAAACTCTCGATACTTGAACGACCGATGCGCTTTTCCCCTTAAACAAATTCACGAAAACCGAAGTCTCGGCGTTCGAGCAAGGAGGCTCAGGTCAAAACCCAACAGTCACAAAACGATCGTGTCACCGGTATCGCCAAGGAAGAGTAACCCAATCGTCCGTTTCTCGAGGCACGCGTGTAAAGATACGTATATACGCGGAGGACGAAGGAAACGGAGTCTCGAAGAAGAAGAAGAAGAAGAAGAAGAAGAGGGAGAAGAAGAAGAAGTAAGAGAACGAAGACGAAGAAATCCCGAACGAGTCGGAGCAGGGCTGACCAGACGTGTTATCGACGCTCTGCCAACCCCTTAAATCAGCGAAGGTAGGTAAGCCAGGGGGGATGAAGCAGAAGAAGAGGAGGCAGAGTGGTCCTCTCCTTTCTCTTTCCCTGATCCCTCGATTTTTTTTCTTGGCCTCGTGACGAAGAGAGGACATGCGCATGCAGATCACGTCGGTTGTAGCCAAGTGATAGCGTATCTGTGGGCGGCGCGTGCGTGTGGTCCTTCTATGTCCCCTTTAACTCCCATCCTTTCCTTCGTCTCCTCCACCATGCTCGAGGGAATCGCCTCGGCCCGTTCCAGAGCCTTCCTTCTCTTTTTCGCCTTATACCTGGGCCCCCTCGATCCTACCGGTTTACCTCCACGCTTTTAAATAGGGAAATGACACACTTAATACGCGATTTAATGCGTGTCCACCGCGACACGCTTCGCTTTTTCGCGCTGACGTCCTAACAATCACCCTTTTCTAAGCAGATTTAGATAGAATTACCCTTCTGGATCTTCGTTTGTAATCGATGCGTGAAAATGGATTCTGAATTCGATAAGAAATCTTCTAGCAAACTTTATACCGAGTTTGTCCCGGAAGATAATTGCTAGGTAGTTTCATTTTCTGACTTCTGGTTGCATGGGATAACGTACTACCATTCCCTAAGGGTAGGTACGAGCGTAAGGTAATTTAATTATCTAATTATTCCAGGTCCCGAGACTGCGAGCGATCCTTTGCGCGTCCAGCTTACGCACCATCCATTAACTATTCCTTTTCTCTTTGCGCCGATGTTCCAATAACTCCAGGTCTAACGTATACCCTCGGACAGTCGTGCAACAAGACGTTACCACGTTATCCAACCACTTACCATTCGGCACGAAAACGATTAACCTCGCGAATACATAAACAACCGAGCAATAAATTCACGCAACGGAAATTACAGCTTCCAATCCCCGGCGAACCTCCTCGATTTGCAAATTTCTTTCGAAAATTCTATCGAGGTACCTCTCCGAATGGTAAACGGTAACAAAGTTCAAGGCGAAGCCTGGCGACGTCTCGGTTGGATTCAGAGTAGAACGAGCCGAATGAGTTATTAACGAAACCTGGCAAATTAATTTCCCCGAGGCCCGCGGCTATCGCGAAATTATGTAAATTTCCTTCACGAGCCCGTGGACAACTTTTTTTGTCTGATCCGGATCGGAATTCCTCCAGTTTCCAGCATCGGGCCCAAACTCTTAGTTCCAGCGTGGAAGTCGACCGGTCGTGCGAGATTCTCCTTATCGACGCGAGCCTGGCCCGTCTCTGGGGCCCGCTCGTGGGCCCGAAATAGCGTCGTGGGCCCACCTCGTGCCTTCCCAGCGTCTACCTTCGAAAAAGAAACGTAACCCTAGACGTATCGTGGTGTCATGTCCCGCGCACCTGGCGGCCTCGTTCTTTGTAACACGATACACGCGTTTCTTCTTCTTCTTCTTCTTCTTCTTCTTCTTCTTCCTCTTCGTACTCGCTGCCGCGTGTATCTTCCTCTTCTTCTTCTACGTCGTTGGTGCTCACCTCCTCGCTGTCGCGCACGTTTCTTCCACCGTACATGAAGAGTATCGATTGAAACGCCGAAAGAGAGATGTCCTGGGTTAATTGATCCTAGGACCACCGAGGTTTCGACGATCTCGCTTTCCGATTATGCTTTCCTCGGCACAGTTTCGAGGGATCTGGAAATTCACTGTTCGCTAAGGTATCTTGTACGTCGTGTATAAATGGAGACATTAAATTGGGAGAGAGCGCGTAGATAGAGTAGGCTAGCCAGAATAATAAGAGAAAGAAGATTGCTTGCGTCAGCTGGATGGATGTCTCTTGATTCTCGCGACTTCCTCCTCCGAATCTTAGAATTCTGATTTTAGACAGAAACAAAGATACTCTCGCGACTCGTTCTCCCTTTCTTCGCATCTTACGTTTTCCCTCTTCTACTTTATCTATATAATCTCTTTGGTTAAATTGCGTTCGTGTGCCAGAATTCTCAGAGAAAATCAAATTTATCGTGCAATTATATTACCTATGTCGTTCAAAATACTTTTAGAATGAAATCGTTTGAAATTAAGCGTTCGTGAAGTTCAATCGCCAGCCTGGCTTTCGGCTGAAGATTTCTAAAAAGCAGGTATTCGGGTGATCCAAACAGCGTACAACGGTAGTTTAAAAAATAATATAATAAATGTTTATTTTACACGTACAAACGAAACACACCGCCTAGGTACACACAGTGCATACGTGAAACGATTCTCTTTACGTCCTACTCCGGATGCCTATACATATAATACGTCGTGCGTAACATAATTACAGATCTAACTCCGCCTGAAGTCGCAACTAAACTTCATATACAATCGTAATCGTAATCTAATATTAACAGTTATAGATACGTTCGCAGGTGGTTACACTAAAAATCAGGGCCGAAGTACACCGAGAATCGACAAGGTCCGTTTCGATCTCGAATCTCGCGAAACTTGGATTTTCTTTCGTCCTGGAGATCGATGAGAAGGATCCGTCCGCGTCCTCGACACCGTTTAACCTCCATTTTCACCCGAACGAGTCTCGGAAGTGTCCTTCGAACGCACCAGAATCGTGTCGAAAAACGAACAAACGACGTCCATGGCGTCTCAGAGTCGAGGGACTCCGAGGACGCGTCGAATAAATTTTGCTCGAGCTGGCTCGGTGTTTTCGAGGGGATTCACGGGGCACTAGGAGGTCTCCTGGAGCACAACGTTACTCGAGCCAGGTACAGGGATCCCTGGCGGCGGCGGGGACGTCGATACGCCCAAATTATGAGTCAAGGAATGCCTCCTCAGGTCGCAGTTCCTGCGGAAGACCTTGCCGCAGGAGGCGCAATGGTACGGCTTGATGTCCGTGTGGGTCAGGAGATGGGTCTTCAGGTTGCTCCTCTGGTTGAAGCTTCTGGCGCAGACGGGACACTTGTGCGGGGACTCCTCCATGTGGAGGATCTTGTGCACCGCCAGGGTCCTGCTCTGGCAGAATCCTTTGCCGCACTCGGCGCATTTGAACGGCTTCTCCTTGCTGTGGATGTACCTGGGAGGGGAAAACTAATCGTCAGATCGTGATTGTTTAGATTGGAAAGCGTGGAAGCACCCAGACTAAGATGCTCTATCAAAGAAAAAGGAAATCTCGATGAAAGCACGTGAGCTCGCATGCAATGACTTCGGCGTTCGTTAAGTTGTTGAAAAGATTTTGAAAGCTGTTAATTATAGAATCTAGATAATTGCACGATTAGGAAGGAGAGAAAACTTGTAAGCAAATTTCGCATACATAATTTTATAATTAGTAGTAAAGTCAGATATTTACGTTCGCCTATTTATAGAGTACACGTGCCGAGGAAACCTTGCGATTAGGTTGAGAACGTTTAACGAAAAACGAGGTAGAAATAATAAATAATAAAGCTGCTTGTTGTACCATGCTTGTTTGCTTGTGCTTGTAGATGATTCCGTTAAATTAACACCGCGACAAGCCAATCACAGAACGACGCCACGCCAGACAAAAAAAATACTACCGACTGTGCCTATTTGTGGACGTAATGCGCAAGTCCAATTAACGGGAATTGCAGACGTATCGATTGATGCCGTCATGATTGATGATCAAGATACGAAATGCTCGATAAATTATCACGAATTGATCAACGTAATTAATACACACTGCCGCGATTACCAGTCACCGTCGTAATTACACGATGGGTGAAGACGCGTGTATTATTTCGTCGTATTTAGATGCCGCGAAGATTGCAATCAATTTAAGCACACGGAGAAGAAAGCGCGTCGCGAACCACTCTGATTGGTGTAACTCCGTTCGCGGTACACGGTTCGACGAGCCAATGAGCACACATAATAGAGGCTTTATCTTCCGCGTTTCTTCCACGAAGAAGATTCTTATGTCGCTTATTTTATTTTTTCCTTCTATTTTTTTGAAAAATTTAACGGCGATTTCCGAGTGGAGGTAAATAGAGATCGATTACCGATACTTGCGCGCGCGTGCGCGCCACGATTTCTAGTTTGCATGGTCTATTCTTGGAACGTTTAAGGTTGCATTGAACTTTCTAATAAGATGGAAAAAGAATTCTGTGGTGGAGAAAATCTGGATTCTGGACAAAAAAAAAATAACAATCGTACCACCGCAAACATCATATGTTGATATTCGATAAAACCCCTTCCATGAAAACATCGATTAGACGTTTAGAATCTAGTCGTATTATCATTTGCACAACAAAATTTATTATAAAATGTTTCCGACTATAACGGGTGCAGTCTTCGGTTCGGTATAATTTCGAGCCAGAGGAACTATTCGAAGCGTAGATATTTCTCTCGCATCTCGATCGATCCCAACTCGGAAATAAAAATTGATCGTACGATTTACATGTCTTCATAAACATTGTTACGTAGCTTCAATTGTGTCGTCTGTTCTTATTCGCACGACAAATTGGCTCGGACTCTACACGTGTCGCTACCGTCGGCCATTCAGGATGATTCTTACGCCGTAAGATTGTTCTGCGTTTCCAGACGAAAATGTTTTACGTAACGTGAATATACGTTGTAAAAAAAGATGGAAGTTTATCCCGATCTATTCTATCTCTTTACAGACGCGTCCAGATCGGTGCTCCAAACTTCAAGTAAATCACCGATTCAACGATAATACTAAATTCGATCCATAATCCGAACACCAAAAACGCGTATTATCAACAGGCTACGAATCTCTACGCAAAGAGACGAACTTCGAAAGGAAGTATCTCCTATCTTCCAAACAGCGTAATGTATATTCTATCTACGATATTTCGTATATTTTTCCATTTGTGCACGTCTCTTTTCCGCGTTCCCACTGAAACGCGTAAACGTCCCCACTCTAAACAACAATTGCTTCGAGTATCGCGTCATCCAATCGCGAAATAAGCGAGCAAACCGAACAGCCGTTCCAACTATAATATTAACCGCGAGCGCTTACCTGTGGTCCCTCAGGTGATCCTGCCGTCGGAAGGCCTTGCCGCAAATGTCGCAGGAATACGGTCTCTCGTCCGTGTGGGTTCTCTCGTGAATTAACAGATTGTAGCTCTTGGTGAACTGTCGGCTGCAGAACTTACAGATAAATTGCTTCTTAGGCCTCGACGCCCTGCAGGTCCTCGGTAAGCTGGATTCGACGGATGTGCTCGCTGCCTGTAGCGGCGACGACGAGGACAACGACGACGACGAGGACGAAGAACAGGCCGAGGAGGAGGCAGGCGACGTGAACGACGGAGCGATCTGCGCGGTCGTTGCGGTGGCGTTCGCGCGATTCCCTTCGGATATCCGTCGCAGCAGAGTCTCCTGGTTCGCGGAGGACGTCACCACGGTTGTATCTCGTAGGAGGACTTCCTGTTCCTCCAATAGAGCCAAGTTCTCTTCGGGATCCTCGATGAACTCCAATCTACCTTCGTCCTCGTCCTTGGCGGACTCGAGGAGCCTCTCCGCCGCGAGCTGATCGGCCTTGGACGGTGTGGTGGACGACAGCGCGTCTTCCAGGCCAGCGTTTATCGGGGAACACCTCTGATTAACGGACAAACCGGTGGCGGCGGTTTGATTAACACCGGGCGCGGTACTGCTGGCGTGCAGACGATGAAGCGTCAAATAGGTCTCCAGAGCTTGAAGATTCAGAGCAGCCGCGGCGGCGTGTCCCGGTGGAAGCAAGGCAGCCCTCTGCAGGGCCGCGAGGAGGGCACCTTGCAAGCCCAGGGCCACGCTCTGCAGGGTGAAATTGGGTAGACCGGCGTCCGTGACACTGGCGACGTCCCGTAGCTCGCCGCTGCTGGCCGACGAGGACGTCGCAGAGGACGACGGGACCATTACGATTCCCCGGTCCTGGTCCTGGTCCTGCTGTTGCTGTTGCATCCTTCCCCGTCGCTGGTATCGTCCCGGGTCAGGCTCAGGGGTTGCTGGCGTGTTGTTGGCACCATTGGCGAGGGTGGGCTGCTGCTGCTGGTCTTTCGTCGCGGCGGCGTGTCACTCGAAGGTTACGCCGAAAACGGTTACGATCTCGTTCACTGACCGATCGCTGGGTGAGGGTTGGCCGACTGGGCCATCACGGTCGAACGTTTCGCGGGTGGAACGCGCGGAATCCGTCGAGGGATGCTCGCGACAAACCGGACGAACGGGGAAACGTGAAAGAGAAGAAACGCGTGCGATGCTGGCGGTGCGGAGGCGCCTCGACGACTGCTCCTGCCTCTCGCTGCTGGGCACTGCTCGTGGAGACACCTGGTGGCAGGTATCCGAGGCGAGTTGGGACCGTTCGCGAGGAACGGGCCCCGTGATTCTGGAGAGAGAGCCCCACAGCTGGGCCCGCAATTGCTCGCCGTTTCAGCGTAAACGGCGTCGTTCGTAATCTCGCGTGCACGCGTGACTGCGTGCGTAGCCTGCACGCGTGCGGGGCCTGCGTTAACGGACGATCCAGGGGACAACCCCTGCTTACCCCCTCCGTGCCTTGTATGATTTAATTCTTGCGCAGCTGGGAATTATGGTGCCGATGCACCCGAACCCTATACGGATTCGCGCGAACCCGTCGAAACGGAATTATTTTTCGTACACTACGGGCTATCGAACTGAACGCAAACACGGCGATTTCGATTCAATTATGGACTCGGATGCCGAAGTAACTCTTTATAGTTCATCGGTATTCATTGTTACCACTAAGGAAGGGGCGGGAATTTTTTATTTTTAAGTTTATGGTATAGTGAATGGATTATGACAAAAAAAAAGTGGAAGAAGAAATGCCCAGGGTGTTCTACCCTATACAGGGATAAGGAAGAGTGCAAATTTTAATTTAACTTGTATACTTGATTTTACCAAAATTAGTTTACAGTGCTTTGTCAGAAGTTAGATAAAAATAGAATAAGGTCAAGGGAAGTTTAATATCTGGTACTCCTTTTAGTGACTTTTGTACGGTAGGTATCATGAATCTACGTTCATTTTTCAAGCTACTTTAAACTGCACAAGATGGTTACCATTTCTGGTAATAAAAAAATGCAGACTATACCGCAAGAGAATCAACAACGTTATCGTTATCATCGTTCATCCATGCTGCAATAAATTCGATAAAGTCGTATAGTTCCGCCACGTGGAACTTTACTAGCGCACGCATTTATCACGGGATTCAGTGATTCGAACGTCAGCACAAGACGTGTCACTTTAGTCGACGGAGCTCTCGGCGGCGCGTTCATTTTTCACGGTTCGCGAGTGAATTTTCGCGAGCCTTGTAAGGCGTTTCATTCAATTACGACGACGGTTCGGAGCCACGGAGGTTAAATTGGTTTCTGTCTAGCGACGTATCGGTAAATCTCTGTGCTTCTGTGTTCGCGGCTATCATTAAAACGTCGCGAATTAAGAAATACGAGGTACTTACGTAACATATTGTGAGCCGTGAAAGTAATGAACGGGCGAATCCAAGCGATGGCGTGTGTCACCAACGCGATACGTGCGTCGTGCAATAAACAATGTAAATACGACGTTGCTTGTTCCGTTCCGTGGCTATTCGCGCGTTTGCAGTTCGAATCTAAGAATACGGTGCCGCGATGATGAAAACGCGCGAGTGATAAATTAGGAAAGCAGAAATAATAACGACGCCACGGGAAAATCGTTTATATCGTCGTAAATCACTGGAAACCGTCGGTATCGTCCATTTCGTTTGGATGCGTTTAAACGACGACAGAATATTGAAAAATACAATCGCGTATTATATTTATATAATTGCATTTGTATAGTGATGCGAGGAGCCTCGGGGCAACGATTCTTTCACTTTTTATTATTAAAATAATAGGTACCCATTTTGAATTCATATGAACTGTCGAGCGTCGAAAATCACGCTTACCTCGTAAACCGTACAATAATAAGTGGGCCAGATCTAGCCGGCGGGATAGTTGTTAGCCAGCCCCTAGATTAGAATATAAAAGCCCATCTCTGCGTAACCATAGACAGCGGGAACTTCCGGATCTGTTAGGAATGCCCTGGGCTAAAGAAGACATAAGTGGCTCGTAGCAGTGCCTGTAATTTCCAAATTTGTTAGTTCCGCTTACGCCTTTCTGTCAAAGCCCACGCGTGACACCTACCGAATCCAAAAATGGGGAGAGTGACAACCGTCGCAGCAAAGCGAACGGACCTTTTCGCCAACCTAATAATTAATAACAACCGCAGCCGTCGCGGGACCACTCGAAAACGCCACCAGCGCCCTTCCGCGACGACGGACCCTAACCGAACCAGGCTAAGGTCCTTTTCCACCCCCGGCTGGGGGCAGCACCCGCGTTCCAGGTTGGTCGGATCCGCGCCCTACGTGCCGCCGCCACGTTTCGAGCCTCGGCTGCAAAGCCGCAACAATTTACGACGGCAATTAATGCGCGCGAGTAAACCGCGTATAGCGCCTATAGTTAGCTGCAGCTCTTGGGCCGGGAAAAGGGGACCCATGCGCAACGAGAAAGAAAGACGGACACGTTCCCTGCACGCGCTTTAAACGCGGGAAGAAGCGGGCCCCGTGCGAAGAGGAAGAGAAAAGCCACGGCGCGGCGCAAGGGCACGAGAGAAGGGAGGGACAGAGGGCGAGCAAGGGATGGAGCGAGAAAGCGCGAGGAAAGAGAGGAGAGACAAGGAGAGCGAGAAAGGGAGAAGAGAGGCGAACCGAGGCAGACTAAATAATATTATAGGTGGTGTTCTCACGGTCCCGGGACGCCCGCGGGCCAACTCGTCACCCCCTCCGCCCCTTCCTCGTCTTCTTATTCTCCTCTCCTCGCGGCCCACCTCGTACCTTACCTCTTACTCCCCCGCGCGTGAGTTTCGCCCACGCTGGGGCCCCACGGAGTCGTTGGGCCACGTGGGAGGGAGAAAGAAGGCCCCGGAGACCCGGGAACGAGTATGGACGACAACGGACGAAGGGTCAGGGTTCAGCTCGCGCTCGCTGACCGTCACCGTGGACGGTTTTCTTTCTCTTCTCGTTCCCGTCTTCTTCTTTTCTTCTGAGTGCCTGGGCCCCGACTCCCACCCCCATCTCCGGCCAGACACGGTCCAACTTCTATTCGAACAACGGATGACGAAGAAAAACACCGCTGGAGCGATTTCGTCGCGAGCAGGGTTATCAACTCCTCTCGAACCACGTTTCGAGCTGAACGTTTTTTTTTTTCGAAATTATAATACGATCTTGCCTTCCTATGATAGAAGTCGAGTCTAGACGACTAATCGGGGATTTGTACTGGTTGAGTTTTCTTGAGCGACACGAGATGTAGCCGTTTATACCGTTAGGGGTCGAAATAAACAGTCGAGCATCGCTATGGAAACTAATGCGATTTTTACTTAGTCTTTAGAATTTTTTAAGGATCTACTCTTTTATCTTCATTTTACTTTTGGATATCGCGTGGCTCGCACGAGTATTTGTCCCTGCTTATCTGGCTACGACCATTTATTTGTAGCCAATCCTAATTTTATACAGCTAATTTCTAAAAGAGAACCTATAGAGTTCGAATAGAAAATAACAAGGCCAAAAGGGTTGAGAGCTCGAAAATATTTCAACCTCTGCTCTCTTCCTCTATTCGCTCTCACCTCCACCGTTTGGACTGTTTCCTTTCTCGTTCCCTCCCACGCTTTCAACGCGGTTTTCACCACGACGCGTATTTTTCAAGATTTTCGCGGACATCCACGGCTCGAGGCCGCGGTTAATTAAGTTGTACGTGGATGGAATCGAGAGGTACGCCGAGACGTCAGGCCAGGTGATTGAAAGAAGCTCTTGACACGCTTTCGAGTGGAACGAGATGGATAAATGAGTCCGAGGGTGTGCGAATGGAGAGTTCAAGTTCATCCTTTGGTGCCTTTTCAGCCCAAAGAATTCGATGTTTGCAGACTTGTGAGCGGCTCTACCTCTGCGGCGTTGTTTGGATACGTGTGTGCGCGCAGGGTGAGTAATTTGCTGCGAAGAAAGTTGTCTCGCATACGCTTATTCTACTCCGTCTTCGTGTAGTTTGTTGAAATTTATTTCGCTATCTAAATCCATTGGACGTAATCGATTCGTAATGGGATTCCTGGATCGGTGAAAATGTTTGTTTCGTAGTTTGGTAGTGTTACGTTCGTAATTTCGTATGTATATGTTGTAGGTTGAAATTGAATGTAGCGTAACGTAGTACGAGGCCTTTTTACGATCAATTTATGCAAAATAGGAATAATCCGCTCCGATATAAATTCTTCCAATGGGAAGGTGACGCTTTATAAATACATATTATGGCAAAATCTTTCATTTTACATCTAATCTTGACGTATATGACTTTATCGGGGATGGTTGAGTCGAACGAACGTCAAACACGAATCCTCGAATGGTATTTTCGTTCGTGTGTGGTATTCCTTTCCTTTCGTCGCCAATCTTTTAAACTGACAAACGGTATGGAGTCCTCGCGCTTGTATCCTGCATTCCATTGCGTCATCTATGCTGGAATTCCATTCTGGCGATTTCTGGGCCCGACCGCAACAACTATATTTGGTCGCCGCTATAAGCGACACTGCTCGTCGACTTTCCCACAATGGCGTCCAAAATAAAAAATTTAAGAGCAATCTTTAGCGTAACTGGAGGTAAAGTCTTCGAAGCGGCCATATTTCGCTAACTATAATCGGTGAAAGTCGATCGAAAAACTTAACGAGACGAAAGCCAATTCACTTTCGTCGACGACGGTTCCTAATATAGTTCTTATTTAAACAGAGATTTATTTATTCTTAAGGTTATTACCGAAATGCGTGCTGTTATGCAAAATACGTTTTCCTTCCACGGGCTACGCGTATCCTCTGCCATAAACTTACTGTATGCTGGGTTATTTTGAACGCCGTGGCAATGAACCTGTTAACCGCCTATAGCCTCCTGCAGCTTGCTGACAACACTTTACATATTTATGAACGTTTATAGGTCTGATTTTTTTCCAAACACGAACAAAACGATAACGGATACATTCAACGATGGTGTATGATTTAAAAAAAAATGGAAAAAAGCACACAAAATTGGATGTATTTTATCGATAATCATCATACTATATATATTCGAAGCACCGATGTACCCTAGAATTAGATCAATTTTTGTTCGAATGCCGAGTATAGACCCCCTAGAAGCAAAGACTTAATTATGTCCTGCGTATCCTATTCATCGCCCCAGCACACCTACTTGGACCAACCGCCACGACATCAATTTATCGTAAGAGTAGCGGTACATCGTGACAAGAGATCAACCAGCATCCATTCACGACCTCACAATTAGCGTCGCGACGGAAATCTCGAGTTAACTGTTATTTTAACACGTCGACCGTCACCGTCGCCTACTTTACGAACAACAGTTCAATTCACCCGTCTAGAAATTTTCAACCACTCGTAAATAAATTATAATAAAAATGAGAAACAGGCGATTCCAACCTTCCCGTTTCATATAACCCCTCGACTCATCCGCCGATCTTCGAGCGCCAGAAATCCTCAAGTTTGCCCTTTAACATCGCAAGGTAAAAGGTTAAACAGTCGATAAATAATGTAACGCAGCGTGACATGAGAAATTCCTCGCGATCGGCGACCTGCGTTGAATCGGAAACGAAGGACCTCGACGAACGGTCCCCGTACGAATCCTGACACGTTTTGCCTAACGATGAACCGACCTGATGCACGTGTCCACGCTGGAGAACTCGAGAGAAATAACGTAGTACACTGGGAGATCCTGGATGGAATTCAGGCTTGGCTATTAGAATCTTTTTAAATCGATCGTTCTCAAGAAGATTGTGGTTTAAACAACTTACCTTTCCTTGGACGGAGTACGTTGACTTTGAAATTTCAGCAGAACGTATCGGTATCTCGCCAGTGGAGGAGGAAAGGATTGATGTTACGCTTTCCTGATAAAAATTTAACAGGGAGCTATCAATTTCCGGGGGGGGGGGGGGGTTATGAATCGCTCGCCTCGCTGCTAATGTTAACTCCTGGCGAACAACGTCTAATGGGCTTCCAAGTTTTTTCGCATATCAAGGACGCGCGATTAGTCAAAGAGGTATCGAGTTATTCCGTGCTCCCACTTTTCTCGTCTTCAAAATTTCCTTCTCTTTGTATCGAATATCGAACAATTGGATGTTTGAAAATTTATTATTTAAGATAGCATATACCAATCCTAGTATCGAGAACGTAACCTTCGTTCGTATTCAATTTTCGTGAAATACTATGCATGTTTCTTCACTGAGCCAGAATTTCACTTACTCGTCAGTCTGAAAGACTATACCCCGACTATCGATAAATAACATATTGGCTGCGCCAATCCTCCCTTCGCTCTCCCTACCCTCGCCAAGACGAACAAACCATCTCTCGCGACAGCCGTAAAAACCATAAAAATCTGCAAAGGACGCACACCCGCACGAACGATAGAAACCCCCAGAAGGATCAAGGGTAGCCCCAACGATCCAGCGAAGAGCAAAGGAACGAGACGTATCAGTCGGTTCACCTACTTTCATTTATCACTTCCCTCGTTTAATCCGTTGGAGCGTGTTTACACGTGCTCCGTCAGAGCGGAGGCTAATTTGAGAGTGTCGGGCACGAGCAGAGGGAAAGGGTACCAGATCGTAAAACGATCTGTCTTACCTTTGCGCGTATATGCACGTGAGAATCATTCAAGCGGGGACGATCGCGGTCGCGCATGCATCAAAATCGCCTGACGATCCAACGGCGCGGCTCGCGCCGGCCATTCAGCTCCCTTTAATTTGCTCTTGTTTTCCTGAATGCGGTGAAGCGCAGAGGGAGGTCGCGACTACCCGCCGCGTAGATAATTAGATCGCTACCAACCACCGCCGCTTTCACGCATCTTCACCTCCGGTGGGGCCCGGCGTACGCGCCGTTTCTTCTTTCGTGTACTGGCGCCTTGGGTTTCACCCCGCCTGGACCATCCGGGGCCATCTCCTTCCGTTTCTTGCGCTGCCCTCGCACGCTCCTTCGCGGCGTGATGCCGATAGATGCTTTCCATCTCGTGGAACCGACGTGGAAGGATCCACGGGTTCGTTTCCGACGTGCGAACATTCTTTATGCTGGCTACGCGAAATCTTATTCGAGGACTGACCGAACGGTGCCGGTGGGGAACGATTCGGTTTTAATTTACGAATGTGCACAGTCGCGGGGAGGTGCAGTGGAAAATGGAGCTGCAGGTTTCATTGGGAAAAGTTCATGAAGTGTAAAGCGTGTATATAATATTTGTTTACTTGAGGACTATGCGACGAAGGAAGTTCAACTTTAAATACAGCAAATCCAAAATGATGTAAAGCAAGAATTACGCATACGTAATAATTAGTATATTAGATGTTATAGTCGAGTTATGCACCCTCGTAAATAAGCGAGTGTATCTAGTTTGAGAAGCGTTGTTTAAAATGAAAGGCAAAGGAAATCATTCGTAAACAGAGTGGAAGAATGGAGAGGATCCTTAAATCATTTGGAAGACTTTGTTGCATCGAAATGTGTACGATTATTAACTCTCCGGGGGCGCAAGTTAGCTTTGCGACGGTAATAAAATTTGGAGTTGAAGGTCACCCTCGTAAGTACTTGGTAATTACAGAGCCGGGACTGACCCATAAATTAGTTTAAAGGCCGCAACGCCTGCCTGTGTGATACTCGGAGATAAAACCATAAGTTTTCCGTTACGCTGGCCCGCGATATAACATCGCGCGAGGAACACTGGCGAGCGTTCGTTTTTCAAACTTTAACGACCCTTCCTGTAAATTCGGTGTACTCGAAAATTAGGTACACTAATGAAAACAAATTTCAAATAAATCGTTTCTATTGGTTTGTCTGGAAAGTCCAAGCCGATTTTTGGTAACTGGTACAGGTCTGAATATATCGGAATGAATGGAAACAAATGACACGCGTGGATCACTTAAAAGATGGGAAGGTTGTGCAAAAATGGTACAAAATGGTACCTATGTAATTCAATAAATGTGTATCAAAAATCTAACGTGTCTTTGAATTTGTCTTAAAAATTGGCAAAGACTTTCTGGACAATTGAATATTTTCTTTGACTGCAAAGGAATTTTGATCGAATCTAATATAAACAGACAGGGTACCGTGATTCTTTTACTCGATGAGACATTCTACTTCCAGCCAGGCTTATGTCACCCCTGCACCATTGCAATATCTCTACGGTTTCAGAGGTCTCGAAAACTGAAGTTAACTGCCTCGGTCACCGCAAAGTACCAAACACCGAGTCTTTCGTTCGCGTCCTCCCGCGATGCAAAGGCAAAAAAAAAGTCACGCGACGGTCCGGAGAGACGATGAAGAGAGAACGGCCAGCGGACGTCCACGTCCGAAGAGATTGATTCGTCCAATCACGTCGAACAATCCCCGCGATGATTCGATCGGTCTGTACCCTGGAACCGTTCACCTCGCGACTGGTTTCAGTAATTTTCGAATGTAAATTTTTGTCAGGCAACGCCGCGAAATCAGTATACCGAGCGAGCAAGTCGACGGATTTATCGTGTTCACGACACCGAATCATTAGTTCCTGGCTGTCTGATTAATGACGCGGCCACGCCCTGGCGAGGAGCCTCTCTTGATAAGATTAATAAGCGACCATCAGCGCGCATCCTCTCCGTTTCGTGCGCGTGTCACCGATCCCGCATTGTAAATCTACATATGTATTACAAACGGGAACGTCGCGTTACGGAGAGTTACGCGACGGATTAAATGCGCTCCTTACAAACGTTATTCCACTTTTTCAAATTAAACGTCCGAGTTGTCGTCGAGCCACGCCGATGACTTATTTCCTTCGCCGAAGAGAACAGAGATCCTCGTAGATAAAAAACGGATCGCGTAACTCTAGATGTCGGAGACTATACTCGTTAACGTCCTGGTCCTTGAATATTCGTGGACTTTTTCGGTAACGAAGAGCTCGGTGACGAGAGCTCTCGTCAGAGACATAATAAGGCTTTGACTCGAATCTGAGAAGACTAATTTTAGCGTAATTTCGATACCTTTCAACCTTCCTTCTTCTTTTGTTCGTATCGAGTACAATTACAATCCCCTTGCGATCGAAAGAAACCTTCGTCTCAACCTGACGGACCCACTGCATTTCCTTCTCTTATATTAAGTGCGATTAAAATTCCTTTGCGGTCGAAGGAAATCGAAACGATTTGTTCTACGTTCGTCCTTACTGTTACTCTGAATTTACGCGAAGAATCGCTGAGCCTCTCCTCCTTGGACATCTCGAGGTACGCCAGCGCAACACAGTCCTCCACCGTAACAAATATCCACCGGTCCAAGACGCGACGGCGACCATAATAAAAGAGTACGGATGATCCCAGTGGCGTCACCCATGTTTCTCAGGGTGACACGGCCCCTACTGTTTCGTAGGCGACTGGATAAAGTGCTCCCTGTCGTGCGGCTCGCCGCGTTATACGGGGCTTCGCGTTCGAGCGGGGCCAATGAAATAAATGTGATACTTTCAGCACCGCCGCCTTGCTCCGGGTCCGTCTCGCTTCTCGCTTATAAATAACGCATAACTCCAGCCCGCGACGAGGCAGCTCTGTTACCAGAAGACGAGACGGGCCTAGGGTGGCTGGCTAGAGGACTAGAAGAAGGAAGGAAAGAGAAAAATCTTTCGGGGATCCTACGTATCACCAGGAGACAACGCGTGATTCCATTAGTCAGGACCTCACCACCGGCAACCGAGGGCTAAAGCACCGTTTACACGCCCTCGCTAGCTCTGGCCGAAGAGGAATGGTCGGAAATTAACGTTGATCGTCTTTTGTTTGCAGGGATACGACAGATGGAGACGTCAGACGGGGAGTTGTTTATTGGAAACGAATCGCAGAGTCGTAGAAGGAGACACGTAGGACAGGACACGGATTACCTGGTATGAAGGATTGCTCGAAATATTAAAACACGCTCGAATAGTCGACTACCCAATTTCTTAGAGGACATGTCGAAACCAATCTACCTCGCATCGATTCGAGGCGAAAAGTCCTGGAAGTGAAATATTCGAAAGAGAAAAGGAGAGGAGAGATGGTAGCGCGTTGTTCCCTTCTCGAGGCATCGAATTGCGTACATTAACACCACGGCAGCGGGGCGACAACCGTGCAAGGAAGCAGCCGAAGAAGGATGCATCAACAGGCGTTGACCGCATGCGGTGTAAACTCGCCTTCAGGGGCCCTGGAGTTACCCTCGAAACCCCTGGCAGGGGGTCCGTACACCGGCTTCTCCTTCCTCTTTTTTAAAAGTAAGGATGCCTGTCACCGATAGTGATTTGTTGAGTGTATTTGCATTTTAGATTTAGGCTGCCGCGCCTGCTGCTCTCTCCGTCCCTCTCGTCCCTACGGGTTCTCGTCTTCCTCTTCCGTTTCACCCCCGCCCTGAGGTTCGTGCCTTCACCAATTTGGTTCGTCCTTCCTCGTCCTTCTCCCCCGTGGTCGATTTCTGGTTTCTGGTGTCTCCGAACGTCGCGAGGGATGGAACACAGCGGACGCAGGGATGAAAGAGGGGAATTTTCGTTGGCCGTGGAATGACATTAGTCATGCAGCATCCAGCCGACTGCCGGCGCGGAGACTTGTTTATGCACGTTTAAAGAATGATTAGGCGACGGAGTCGCGACGGGTGGCGCGTTGGCATCCCTCTTTCTCTATCCCCTCTGGTCATCTTCTAACTCGTGACTCTCCGTTCGCACCGTGGATGTCACCGCCGCGATGGCTTCGTATCGTCAAAGTAACAGAGTAACGGAGATTCTTTATTGGGAGGAAATAATCGCAAATCTGCGTAGATCGACCACGATAAACTTTGCACTCGAAACAAACTCCCAGCTACATCCTCGCGAGCAATATTTTAATCTTTTATGACTGTGAGCACTTGGTACTCGGACAAAGTCACTTATGCGTGATTCGCCTATTTTATCAAGAATGTATCGAGTAGGAACCAACGAAGGCGTCGATGAATATCGAACGTAGTCTTCTGTGGGAATTGATTCCGAGGTAAATAAATTCTCGTCTCGTAACGCGTAGAATAATAACAACAGAGAACGTTACAGATGTTGCTCCTCTCGAAAGGTAACGTCAATTCGTATCGACCTCTGCGTACAGCATGATTTTCGGCAGGAATGCGCGACACTCGCGGCGGGTGTTCGGGTAACACCCGCGACCTTTGACCCGAGCGATGTTGCCCGAACCAGGGTGCGGCGCGCTGGAAGTCTCCGAAAGGATCCAGCGGCCCGAAAAGGAGTCGGAGGAGTGGACACAGAAATACCTCGACAATAGGCCCCCAGTCATACTATAATAATGATCAATTATCGATCTGTCATTCAAAGGGTACGCCGACGGAATGCACGACGAATCGAACTCTTTTTCTCGGTTCGTCGTCTTCGTTTTCTGCTGCTCTTTCTTCGTCGAGGCCTCCTTCGATCACCTTTCCCTCGCGTCGAACCGATCCGCTTGGCATTTTAGTAGCATTTCATGGAAAATGTTAATAGCATACAACGGTCATGCTCTGGCACTTCCATTTATACGAATATTATCGAGATAAGGGCGTGTATCGCCGATTGCGTTCGCGGACAGGTGTCCCTGTGTTTCAATTCCGTCTGGTTTCAAAAATGAGGTAACTAACGTATTCGTGTTAGCGTTATCTAAACTTGCGTTGTGTCTTCGACTCGAACGTGGTCTAACGGAAGACGGATCCAAGCGAGGGTCGTCCTCGATACAGCACTGGCCAACTTTCGGCCCAGCGAGCTTTCTCACAGTAGTAAACCGAGGAGTAACTGGCAGCCGCAAAAAGCCTGAAATTAAATAATAATAACGGCAGGTTACGTAGTAAAAGATGCTGCTAACTGGAGCCTCCCCCAGGGGGCAAATACACGAGTCCGTCCAAGGGAAAGAGGCCTCTGTGGAAAGCAACAGAGCCTACCAACCATGGATTTTAACGCGTTGGCTGCCAGGCGAAATGTCGCGAATATTCCTACAAAATTCGAATTCTGTCGCGAGACTATCGAAGACAAGATAATTTAACATTTGCCAAGATAATTTAAAATATGTGAATTACTAAGGCGACTATATCCGTCAGCAAGGGTGGCATCCATCGAACCTCCCCATTATCCTCCCCAGTATCTACAGGTGCTAAACGTAATAAAAACCATTGAACGCCATTAGTATCTGTAGAGACACGAGGAAATCTTAATAAAACGAAGGGCGAAACGAAAAGAAACGAGTGGCGATTCGCTGATGCCCCCCACGATCAACCGTTGGAGAAATTCCGATGTTTTTCGCTAGACGTATCCCTCGTCCGCGTTCGTCTATGGTTTACGTGACATTTCGGAATGAATATGGCCGCGTGCAAGGGGGTGGGGAAGGGAGACGTCCGTATGCGAGCCTCCGTACATATTTTGGGAGAACACCACGCGGTCGAGCCGGTCATGTACCGCTGTGGGCAACAATATTCATAACTAATAGATCGCCGGTCCTCGGGTGACAGAGCAATACGTCCTGCGTTTCGATGTTCCTGGCTCAGAGATCGAGTGAGCCCGCGTGCAGGGTCGTGGCCGGATCCGTCGCTTGGTTAGGTCCGCTTTACACGGGCCGAGCATTCCGGGAAGTCCACCTCGAACGACCATAAACAAGCCAGCAGCCCTCTTTCTAACTCAACCGCCTTCCTTCACCTGGCTTCCACTCGTGCGCGTCCGCTCTGTCAATTTTTTCGATTATCACGAAGCAACGGTAGCAGCGATCGGCCGTGAAGGTATCGTTCGACCATTTTTCAGAGGAGGATTAAAAGCGATTCCACTGTTCGAGCGAACGACGAAATCTTTCGCAGCCAAAGCGCGCAGACAATATTCCCAATCGTAAAATCTGCTGGAATTTCATGATTTGTTTAACGCCAACTTCACGAATCACGGTCATTTTTTTCAAATAGAAATAAAATACCTCGCCCCTTCGACGAATATTGTCGCGAAGAAATATTTAAAAGATAATTGACGATCCAGTTCGATAATCTTCCGTTTCGTTTATTTATTCTCCGTCAGTCACAGAGCAGCGACCTATTAATTACGGATATTATTGCCTATGGCGCTACACGACCGTCGACCGCATGGCGTTCTGCCAGAAATATGAAGGCAGGACCCTTTAACCCACCTCTCCCAACCCCACGCGTGTACCCATATTTGTTCCAAAATATCTCGCGTGCTCGTTCGTCGAAAACTTTCTGAAAAAAATAATAAACGAGTAAACGACTGCCACGCTTTCGCCATTAAACGTTACTCGTGGTTACAATAAATATCTCCGTTTCGTTCTTCGTAAATCATTCGTAGAAGCTTGCAACTTCCAATTAATTTTATCTTATTTACCTATGCCTTCTACTTAAATTGCAAAGCATAAAAAATAGATTTTTTCAAGTACATTTTCATACCGTGGAAATCGTCGAATCTACAAAAAGGAACGCTCTCCGCGTGATCATCGATGGTCATAGTTTGCTAACCGCACAGAACAAACTAATGCGACGTTACGCTTCAGCGGCCACGACAGCAATAAATTTCAACCCTGCGGTTGCGTTTAACCACTCTCACGATTGCGGTTGTCACGTCTACCACACATAAGGGCGAACCTTCATTTTTATCGTTTTGCGTCGCGCGAAAACCCGTATCGATCGAACTCACGTTTGTTCCAGGCGCATTTTCTTCTTGAAATTCGGGAGATTCAGGAAATTCTTCTGAAAATTTTTTTTTCCACCATTGTTTCTTTACGTAAAGTTATCTTCTATTTTACTTAAGGAATATCGAAGACTACCTGCGGACACTATCCTCAAAATTCCAGAATTTCTTCTTTCCATGAAACCCGAAATTAAAGTTTCTTAGTTTGATTTTAAGAAATATAATAATCGATTTTATTTCTTCGTAGAATAGTCCTTGGAGAACATCGACAGGCCAAGGGATAAAGAAGAAGCGACCGTAGCTCGACTATCGAGCCAGTCCGGGTCCCGATACAAAGGATTACCATAATCCCGATTCATCTGGCCCCGCTTACGGCCAGTTAACCGCAATTGACAGTGTTAATAAAAGACTTCGCAGGGTACCAATCAGGCGGGGCGCGCGCTCGCGCGGGTATCGCTGAAAAGCGACAACATCCAAATGACGCCGTAAAGTCCCGCGTAAAATAAAGAGAGCCTCAAAGACAGTTCAATGGAATCTTCTCGCCGCGGGGTGTCGCCGTGGGGCCCACGAGCGAGAGGCAGCGATCGTGGTTCCTCTCTTTTTCGAATCCCTCACCTGTCCTTCACCTCCTTTTACAGTTCTGCCATATCCTCGGAGAGCGAGAGGTGATTCCCTCGTGGGAGTCTCTCCTCTTCGTTGCACGCCGAGGAATATGGTAGTAAATAGGAGGACCGAGGTTGGTGGGGCGCGGGGGTGGAGGGTGTGTAGTCATGATATTTCCTTCACGAAACGGTTCCTCGTCGCCGTGGAGTCCCGGAGGAACGAGGGAACCGGAGTCTGGAAGCAACCACATCCTTCGCCGGGCTGACCGGTGGAAGATTCATAAATTATTTCAGGAAAAAAGGAGGAAAAGTATTTCCAATTACAGTTTTTTGTGAAGGGTTGCCGCGGGCCACGCGGCAGGGGGTCCGCTTAATGGCGACCCGCACTCACCGCTCCTTCTTCTCCTCCTCCTACGTCTCCTCTGCTCCGTCGTTTCTTCTACTCCTCTTCGTCCACCTCCTCCACCTTCTCGGCCCGTCTTCTCTACCGATTCTTCAGGGTCCTCCGACACCGCCGACGCCGCTATATTCTTTTTCTTTATCCTCCCACTACGGGCCGACGCTGTATACTCTCGCTGGGCCCCCTTCTTCCTTTTTCGACGGGCTCTGACGAGCGCCCGGTGACACGAAAGAGGATCGATCATCCTGCGGGCTCTTGCTCGCGAATTGGCTGGGGCACGGGGAAAGACGACCACGGAGGTGGGACTGGCTATCGATATTTTGCGCTGAACCATCGATTTCGAGAGTTAACGCGTTTACCATTACATATTTCGTTATACATGTGTCCGCCTACAACGCGTCCAGATACTCGAATATTTGCTTTGGATTTGAAGATACGTAAGGATAAAATTTGAAGGTCACCACCGATCCCACATCTTGCTCTGGTAATCGCGAGAAATAATCGAAAAAAGAAAAACAAAAACATTACCGAAGAAGCCGCGACGCGAAATTGGCACCAGCCTACGTTTCGCCCCGCTCATTATCCTCGCATTATCGGCATTGTCTTCGCCAAATCTGATATCCCGCGTCCTGGGTGGCACGGCAGTGTAATTACTAACACGAAACTACAGGCCCCGTCTGCTGATTGGGTGATCAAAGCTCGCGATGACGAAGATCTCTTACCCTGCCACCATCGAACCGAGGCAAGAAAGAGCGAAAGCTCGCTCCCGTCGCGACCAGGACGAACAAGGACGCTCGACGAGCATTGCATCTTCATTATAAATCCTGAGAATCACCCAAATTGATAACGGCATCCGAAGGCTGCCGTAAGGGTCCTCGTAATACTCTAAAGAGGGCTCACCTCCACCCTCGCCCAGCGGGGTGTCCCACGGCCACGAAATAAGAAGAGGCCACTTTCGCTTCTCCTCCTCCGGTTGCTCGTATATTCTCCCCTCGTCCGCTCCCTCCTCCGTAACGGTTTACGAAAGGTGTAGCTTCGTTACCTCTTCTATCGACTTCTTCGCGAGAGTTACGATCATGCTCCACGTGACGAAACGAAATGGATCGCTGGAAAACGACCGAGATCTACGAACTCCCGGGGCACCGACGAAAGAGAAAGGGTGAGAGTTTCGTTTTCCCCTATGGAATTTTACAGCTTTCTTCTCCTTTTATTTTCAAGGCGAAATTGACCCGACTCAACCTCTCGAAGCACGAAGTTTAAATGGATATTTATGTCGCTACAAAGCAATTTATCCATACGCTCACTTTAATATGATATATCTTTTCATTCTAAAAGGTATCGCGAGTGACAATAATTTTGATATAAAAGCAAGCGTACGCGCATAGGTCGATATCCCTCGAGAAGTTAATCGAATAAAACACGACCTATTCCAATGAAACAATTCAGTATAGCTACCAGATTCCTGTATCAATCACCTCAACTAACGACACATGTAACCAGTTTCTATTTTCGTTATCCGAAACGATCGTCTCCTTATCGTTATCCTCCCATTCTTATTCCTCCTCGATCGACTAATTTCCATCCACTCGTCGGCACCATCGATCCCTCCTGCCTCCAGAAACAATCTACGCAGCCCGGTAGTTCTAGCAGAGCCCGGTTCATTAGCGGCTGATTCCACGTCCGTTATCGAGCGCGGCACGCAGCCTTTCACCGTTCCGATAATGAGCATGCAAGAAGAGCTGGCCTCACGATCGTTCTCGTTACACCGAACGAAAGAGAGGCCCCCCGCAGGAATGAGACACGACAGGTCGCAGGACGACCCTACGCCGCGACCTCTATGCATCTAAATTGGCTGCGCCCCCATTCGTCATACAGCGGCTCGCTTCCACCATTGATCGCGCGCACACTTCGTGGGAAGTGCTGTCCGATCGTCCTACCTCTTTTTTTGCTTATTCCTCCACGGCATATCCTACGGGCATTTCGAACGGTACACCCCGACAATCGGCGCTACATCCTCCTTCGACGTGGCCGAGCTTTCCGTGCCCGTTTCTCCAGGCTGCTCCGTGCAAGCGAGATGCTTTGATTGCGGCTGAAGTCTAGGCGCGACGGAAAGTCACTTCGAAGCGACGCTGCTCGGTCGTAAGTGTCTATGCCAGCGGTTCTTGGCTTGGAGTCGCGGGAGAGTCTTCGACTGGAGTCTGTAATAAAAACGTCGTTTAACCTTTTATAGGGCAGAACTCCCTGGGTATTATTTTCACGTTTTTTTTGTGGATGAGGGTAGAAATGTAAGAATACAAAACTCCCGCCCTTTCCTTGGTGGTAACGAGTACCAGTGACCTATAAAGGGTTAAGTACCTATGGCAGTGGTTCTCAGCGTAAAGCTCACTGGTCCCAATTATTACGCAAAACCTAGAAATATCCATCACCTCGACGATGAATTTCCTCGGCGCGTTCCAACGGAACAATCCAAATAGCGTCAGCCACGCGTTGCCTCGCTGTCATCCTCCATAATTGCCGGATTCAGTTGTCCCCTCCTCGTCGTAGACCACGGAGCTGATTCCCCTGGCACCCTCGTTCCGACTTGCTAGACACGCTACATCTGTGGGCATTGTATTATGCGACCTAAGACAAGGTGTTCCGTTTCTCGCCTGTCCAACACAATGGGCGCTCTCCACCGGCGCAACAAAGAAGTTCCGCGGCGGATCGAAGACAAACGCGTGAAAGACGAGGTCCTCCCTTTTTCCCTCTCTGTCCAAGGGCTGCGTTCCCTTCTTTCCCCGATCGCGGGGCCCGCGTAGAACCTTTTCACCGTGAGATGTCACTTATTAATTCTCCCATTCTCTCGGAGGCAGCAAAATGAATAGCGGGAGCTGACCGAGAACCCGGCGACCCCGCCCCCGCCGGACGAATCTGGCGGAATTCCATCGGTGAGAAAAGACAGAAGGTGGACAGGAACGAGACGTATCCCGCAGGACAGCCGGTGGAAAGGTCAAAGGATCCAGCCGGCTACCTGAGTATCCTTCGTCAGGTAGAGGAGCGAGCTGGCTACCTCGTCGTTGGGCTCTTTTCAACGGCCGCCGCGACGATTAATAACGTTTTTTTTTCTGAAAAGGGGTGAACCCGCCGGCAGGGAAACACGAGGTAGCTGCCGTTTAAGGAAAACCACAAATTTCGAGCAGCCGACACACGGCACCGGAATATTCCTCGCGACTGTCGTTCGGAGCGGATGGCGGACCGCTCGTGGACCCCCGCTGATCACTTTTGAAGAATCCTCGGCCCCGGGTACTCATCGTCTCCCGGCTGTGCGCACCTTCTCCGTTTGATATATAGATTTTCGCAACCCCTGACGTCATCGAAATCCGAGGCCCATAAATTTCGGACGGGAAACGTACCACGGCGAGAATCTTAGCTTCGCGATAAGGGCTACGCTCGCGTCGATGTATGGAACAAGATGTGCTTTCTTTTTTAACACAAAAAATTCATCGATATTTTCGTCTTTGGACAAATTTAACGCGTAGATATTTCATCATCTGGTTCGTATCGTCCCGTGTAATCTATAATTACCAAGTTCTATTATTACGCTAATAGATCTTGGAATCTATTACTATCGTCCGATGATTCAGATCTTTTCAGTCTGCGCGTTAACTTCGAGATATCTCGTAGTTTCGACTACGAGTTAACTATTATTAAAAGGAGAACGAACATTTTATACGATAATGCAGTTTCTTTTAACCCTTGAGCATCTTCCACGAGCGAACCGTACCGATCGCCTTTGGATCCAAGCTACAAGCTTCGGATCGCTTCCCTCGCGCGATCAGGTATGCGGGAGACATCCGTCAGAGCGGAAAGTTGCCTTCATTAGTCGGCTCGGTGCTATCCGAAAAACGAGTCCGAGGGTCTGGCTTATGTAAATCAGTCGCGGCGTAATTGGCACTGAACGAAAAAGCTAATTACCGAAATCGTGCACCCGGGACCCCTAGGACCCTGGACTCCATCAACGCTCAGCGGGATATCGCGACACCCTCGCTTCTCAGCGCGCTCCTCCCGCCCCCTGCCCTACCCCTTATCCCGTTGCGTATATGCATCTTTCCACGGATACGATCACCAAGGGCCCCGCAATATTATTCATCCAGGACCGATATACGACTACCTGCTTCTCGATTATACTCGCTGCTACTCGGCTGCGTCGGCTCGCGTCGAAAGTGGCGAAAGAGATATATTTCGGGCCTATTCTCCCTCGTTTTTCTTTTGCTCCATTCTCTCTCTCGAAATAAGTAATGAATAATATCGTAAATCTCGCGGGGGCTGCCCGCGTCAACCGTCGCCCTTTGTGCGAAAGTGCGCGAGAAAATTTGTTTATGGAGATTTAAGGGCTCTTCGTTGACCGTGAAACATAGAAACATGGAAATATATCACGGGAATGTGACTCTTTTTCAGGGGGGTGGGGGAGGGGGGAGGGGGAAGCGCTACGACTTCGATCGCTTCGCATTATTTTCGTAGGTTGTCCGTTATCCATTTGTCTGGACGCGGATTGATCGGTCTAAAATCAATATAGAATCAGTAACAAACGTACGAGTACACCTGCTATCTGCGTTTCGTTGGAGTTACCAATCGACGAATTAAAGTTTCGATCAAGGATCGACATCGGGGACGACCTAGCCGCAAGGTCCGTCGCGGTCGATGAAAAGAGAGGAAAATAAAATAAATGTTTCGCGATATTTCGGGTCCGAAAGCGTCGAATCGACGGCTGCGGGAGACGAGGCCCGTAGCTGTCGATTTCGTGGGGTAAATAGTTGCCAGAAAAGAAGGTTGCCACCGGGTCGTCAGGGACGACGGTGCCCCGCTGCGTAAAATTGTCTTTCGCCTTCCGCTAACCGCGGCTCGCCTCGAAACCGAACCGCGTAATTATTCCAACGCTCGTAACTTATATCCACGTCGTGTGGCCTGGTGGATAGCCGTGGAGGAATCGAAGATAGCGGATCGCTGCTCTTTTCTTGCTTTCGGGACGGAAATTATTTAGCACCTGACTCTCTCGGCCGCTCTCTATTTCTTCTTTTGTCTCTTCCGGCCAGGGGTAGGGGAAGGAACCATAATAACGTTCGGGAACGTTTTAAACGGTTCGATTTCACTTTTTGGTTCAAACTTTGACTCCCCTTTGTCCACCATTTATACAGGATTCTTTGTTCGAGGCTAGGCGAAGTAGACCTACGAGGTTGTCGTTAGGGATTTTCCTGAATTCTGTACAGATATACGCGCGTATATAAAATTGTCTAAATTGTGTACATTGGTTTGTAAATTCACGTCTAAATTCACACGGTGATCCCACAGACTCAAACGAGACCTGTAATTTTTCTAAAAAATACAAGCTCGTCTTCTTAACGGCAAGATTGTCCTTATTCCGACCATAAAATATAGATAATACGGACGTAACCGACACCCACCGTACCTCTGCACTCGTTACCCACTGCCACGAGGTTCGCAGGATCGTTACGTCCTCGTTAAAAGGCCCGATGGACTCTCGCGAGCATCCGAGACGTCTGGCCAAGGTTTTCAAGCACCATCGGTCCCCGTTGATCCTGGTACGGTGGAAACACCTCTCGTCGGCCCCGAAGAAAAGGTAATTACCGCTGAATTCCCGAGGTCTCCTAGGCTAGATGAGGCCATCAATGCACAGCGGGGAATCGCGACACCCTCGTCTGCCTTTCTACCTCGTCCTCGTGAGGGTAGCGAGGAACCCATATTACTCATCCACATTTCGCTCTCGCTCTCCCTCCCGTCGCTGTGCCCTCTCCTTATCTACGCCTCGTTGGTTTAAGGCCAACGGACACAGATTATACGGTTGCCGCGATCACGGTTCTCTCCTCGAACCGATTCGCTATTAATCCTCCGCGTTTAGGACTATTCGACGCTATATTCTCCGAAATGGAGCTCGGTTACACAATTTTCTGGTGACGCGGGGATGGAAATTGCGAGAAATGGGAAGCGACAAGTTCGTGACTGGACCACGACGTTTTTACTTAAGCGAATACCACGTTTTTAATGTTTGGTGAAAGATTAGTGGCGAAGGGATCGATTTAAACACTCGAAGGGTCGGCGTTCTTGGTCAGAAAAAAAAAAGAAAATATCAACGAAGAATACATTGGTAAATAATAATAAAGTCCTTGAAAGTCTCAGAGTTGAATCATTTTCCACGGCGTGTATTTTATTTTTCAAACTGGACTCTTATTAAAGAATGAGAAAGGATCCCCGAGGATCAGAAATCACGGGGCAGCTCGGTTTGGTAAACAACACCGGTGTGAATTAGCCATTATATATCTCTAGCGGTCCTTATGGTGGCCATAGCGGAGAGGACCGAGTGCCGTCCTAATTCTTCTGCCGTCACGCGCTTTTATGATACCGACATAAAATTTGGATTCCAACGCGAGACACGAGCAGGCTCGCGGAGGATGATCGCCTCCTTAATTATATCGGCGGAGCCCTTCCCCGATATCGCTCGTAATTCAGCGAACATCGTCCAAAGGATTTATGGGGATCTCCCGCTAGAAGATCTGTCCTTCTTCTCGTCCCGTGCCGACTTTTTCGTCAAATTCGATGGATCCGAAAGGGAACCGCCCGGGAAGCTATGCTAATTCGGTGATTATTAATTACAGGTAATTTATAGAAAGGTTACGATACGACTTTGCAACGTTTAATACATTTTTTCTGTCGAGACTGAGCTTCGTCTCGTGCTCTCGTCTCGATTAACTTAAATACACTCGAGTTTCGAGGGAACAGCTGAAACGTTTTAGGTACGGAGTCACGGTTCGTCGTTGCATCAAAGATCGAGAAAGATTCGATTCTTATATAAAGAGGGATTGTTGGAGGATGAATATTTTTCTAATTGCAAAGATTCGAAGAAAGGAAAATCGAATTTTCGAGTACGTACCGGTAAAAAGACTAGGAAATAATAAATAATAATCCCTTGTCAAGGTATTTACCAAGAATACACGTCGAAAGCGCCATAACTCGATTACATAAAACCAGACAAGATAGGGCCCCCAAACAATGTTTGCTCTTCTTCGAGTTCTCAAAGTATCGGGCATTAGTCGTTCCTCTTCGAAGAAGAAGAAAAGAAGTCGATGAAGTTTAATCGTGATCCATGGATCAAGAATGCTCACCTTTCACGGAACGATCACCACGAATTTTCAACGACGCCGTCTCGCTTCCTGTCCCCTTCCACCGTCTCCTCCCGCGGGCTTTATCAACCCTTACCGACAAAAGGGTGTCGGTACCGAAAGGACAGACCAAGGAGAGCGAGGGAGGAGCGGACTCGTATCTACGGAGGTCATCGGGCATCAAAGAGACAATTAATGCGCCAGAGATACAATGGCGGACGAATGGTCCATTGTCAGGGCCGCGCGAGAAGCGAGTGTCCCTGCAGCGTCTTCGCTTCTCGTCGGTCTGGTCGACCCGCACAAAGGTGCACCGAGTGAATTCGAACCCGAAGAAAAAGGGGACGAGTATCTGTCGACCATGAAACATTCGACAAGTGCCTTTGTCTTGGGAATGGGGCCAAAGGGATGCGTATCGGAGTACTTTGGCGAGGACTTGCTCCAAATTAGAAGAAGACCTGATATTTTGGACATTTTTATATTTTTCCACGGGATCTGCTTCTTTGTAAGGTTATTCTACGAAAGGAGAATAATCGATCTGTGATATAGACAGCTTGAAGAATTTTTACGCGGACGAGGGTAACATAGCCTCCTGAGAAACAATTTAGCGTTCCCGTAATATGTTTATAGCTGAAAGTGGAACCTAACGTCGTATTCGAATAAAAAATTTCATAGCTAACGTTTGCTTTAACAGAGATGGGTTAACGTTTGTGGTCGCTATAATTAAGGGGAGCGGAGAGAAAGCGGCGGAAGGAGCACGTGTCCGCGACAACGCGAGTAATTTGTTTCGTTCCATTTTGAATAAGACCGGACACGGGCCTTGAAGAGAAAATGATAGACAGGGAGAGAGGTATCGAGCAGACGAGAACAGTGTCCCGAGGATGAATAGCCCTCCTAAATGAGCGATCATACGTGACCGTAACTCGAAAGCGACACTTAAGGATGCGCCACGGTTCCCAGCTACGCGCTTAATTTGATCGACCAATCTCGAACTTGAACTCCTAGATACACCCACGGGTCGAAACGTCAACTGAGAACTAACGAAAATTGTGCGTTAAAACTTGCGAAATGTAAATACAAATCGTGCCTAGAATATCTAACAACAATTTTAGAAATTCCATTCGCAGACCGACGAATAATTCTTACGATTCTTTCCGACCCTATGCGACGAAGGCAGCGTCTCCATTCCGTACAAACTCGTCGAGACTTCGAAACGAAACCAGCTCCAAAAAAATCGCAATATTTCGCGATAGTCCTGCGGTCGCCACTCTTCGAAGAGAAATTTAACTCCTCTTCCACGGGCGCCCCGTTCCCAATTACGTTCCCAGCGACAAAAATATAAATTCCCAGTGTATTTCACATCGATAGCCCAAGCTCCTTTCTCGGCGTTGGCTCGAGACGCGTCTAATAATTGGTTTCGTTGAAAACCGCACTCCGCGACGAATCCGTCGCCCTCTTCCCTCGCGCCGCCTATCCTTCTTCATCTCTTGTCTCGGGACCCCGGGTCCTGTTCCTCGGGATTCCTCTCTTTCTGTTCCTCCTCGAGGATCGACCTCCCCCTCCTTCCCTGGATCCATTGAGCCGGCCACGTGAGAACTCGAGGGTATTTTTACGTTTCGCCATTCATGTGGACCACTATAACAGATTGTTTCTCGGAAAGGGTGAGTCGCCCGAGGTAGAGGGGGAGAGGGTGGCGGGACGCTCCCCTTTCGTAAGACGGTTGTGTATCTATCCAGCGAAGCGCCTAATGACGCGGGTGAGACCGTGGAGAATGACTGTAAAGGGCAGGAGAAGTGGTCCGTTTTGTCTCCACGCTGTCTCACGAGGGAAGGACCCTTTGTCCCCCTGCAATTTTAACGCGCCTTCGCGAGATGGCGGCCGATGAGTCCCTATCGGTATGCGTGGGGCATTAGGGCACGGGATAATTTTAGAAACGTTAATAATTAACCCGATCGCGTCGTTAGCGGTGAGTGTCGCGTTGGCTGCCAGACTCGTGAACATTTCTACAGAGTTACAATTTTGCCTTGAGTCTATCGAAGATTAGATAATTTAACGTTCGCTCAGGTATTTAACTCTCTCGCTTAAACTTTCATTTAACCCTTTATAGGGCAGAAGTCCCTGGTAGGACATTTTTTTCTTTCCCAACGAAACCTAGTGGTAAGTTCCTTAGCGGTAACGACGAGTTCCAGCGACTTATAAATGGCTTCCACCTAATTTTCCTTGTATTTTCTGCTCCAATCGTCCAATCGAGCGGAGCGCGTGAAAATGGAGTCGAACGTCTCGCGAAGGTAAATCGCGCGGTCGCGTCGGTGTTTCTTCGAAATCCAGCGGAATTCCTTGGAACCGCTTCGAAGCAGGGATACCGAAGTCGGGGTCCGTGTTGGTCGATTTCTGTTGTCATCGTAGCCCGGAGATGGACGTGAGAATGCGAATTCGTAGGCAAGGGGGCGTAAGAGGCCCGTCAGAAGGCCTTAGGCTGGCTCATTACCAGCAATTGTGGCCGAATGGCACCCTGCCGAGTGGTACACGGCTGCACCGGCACCGCCGACCTCGACCACAACCTGAACCTTCACCGCCGCCAACCGCGAGCCTGCCCCCGCCTGTAGCACGACAACGGAATTTAATTGCTCGATCAATCATTATTTTCGTGACCGCGCCATCGCCACCGTGATTCCTCGCGTCTATTCCAAACTTTTCCACTGGATTTTCAACGGCGTCGACTGCCGTTTTCCTCTGTACCAGTAGACGACCATCTTCGGGAGCCTCTCGAGTTCATGGCAGACTGGTATCGCTGTATCGTGGCCCACCAGCGAGAAGAAAACCATCTAGTTTCTATGTAACGTAGAGTCTTGGATTCTATGACCTTACGGAGGCCGCCATCTTTGAGAAGAAGAAGTTCTTAAAAATGGCATCCATTCCATCCAGTAGGGTCTGTCTCTACTCGTACAGCTTTAGTTCTCCGAGTGGTCTGTATTTCAAACATTTACCCTAGTTACTTTAAAAATGGCCGTTGCATCTAAAGGACCACCCCGAAAAGCTCTTCCAATCGCTTCCAATTCTTCCTCCGCGGCACCAAATATCTTCTCGAGCATTGACCTCCGCAGTGACACCTGTTCGAAAAGCAAACAGGAAACGTTCTTTAATCAAACTCTGCTTCATCCTGAAACCCCTGAACAATCGCCTGACAATACATAGAACCGAGAGAGGCCCTCTCCGTCGCGTGGGAAACTCCCGCTTCCTCCATCGAATTAACAGAATACATTAACTGTACGGTTCGAGCATGCCGCGCGGTACGACACTCGTACGCATAAAATTGAAGCTAATTCCCCTATCATCATGACAATGAGAGTCTAAACACGCGCCGCTCGAAGCATATTCAGCGATCGAATTGTCGTCGGCTCGGTCCCTTTGATGACCGCGAATAGAACGTCATCGAATGCGCGACGTCCGACGGCCGTATGAAAAGAAGACGAAACGGGAAGGAAGGAGGAAACGCGGAAAGAAAACGCGGAGAGGAACTGACGTGGGATGGATGTAACCTCCGCGACCGATTTTAACACCGCGACTATCGAACCTCGATGTGTTCTACGTTCTATACTCTATATTACTTGGTAGGTACGAATAAATAATACAAATTTCTACGAAGCTAAAAGTTTGCACGATTAAAAATGACGTAATCATGCATTTGCGGTAAAACTAATTTTTTGTAGCCTCTTTAAAATCCATCGTTTTACCTAGATTTATTTTCTTTAACAGGTTGTAAATTGTTGGAAAGTTAAAATTATGTCTCGAGGCTATCGAAGATTAGATAATTTAGCATTTACGAATCTTCTCCAGATTTATTTTCATTATTGCCTTACCTCTGGAGTTAATTTCTCTAGCTCATTAGTGAAAATTCCTGTCGCCCAATTCTGGATGACGTGACGGCCAACGTGTTGACACCACATCTTTATAATAACCGTATTTCAAGGGCTTTGACCGCAAAGAAATGACGAGCATAGGCTGCACGTAGGTAAATGCAGGTGGCCCGTTAAAAATCCGACGTTTCCCTGATGAACGAAAGAAACGGATTTTCACCGCGAAATGGTTCGAAACGGGCCGATCGGTTGCAGGAGGAGAAAAGGTATCGTTGGTTCGTAGCTGGTAGAAAGTGGTAAAGGGGTGCGGATGGAGGTCGAGCAGGGGGCAATATTTTCATGGCGCTTAGCGGCAGGCCGACTCGGACGGCTCCCATCCGCGCAGCACGACACTTTATTTCCGAATGTATCGGCGGTCCCAGCAGTGCACCGTGACATACAAACGCGCGTGCGCTTGTGTACGCGGCTATATTTTCCTGAATATATGTAGCGCGTGTATATACATACGTCGAAGATTAATCGAGTCAAAAGGCCGCGGTCGTTACAAAGTGTGCCGCCCGCCGCGACACAAAACCCATGCATTACCGGTCGAACGTTGTCGAAGGAAGACCGCGTTCGTGTTCTAACGTTCATCTTGTCTCCGTCGATACACCCACGCTCGCCCCTCGTGCCTTAACAAACCCGAAGGGGGACGTTGGACGCGAGAGGGTTGCAACGCGAAAAACGCCGACCGTGTGTGTTGTACCATCTACTTCTGCGAGATGCTCGGGGGTCTTCGCTTTGTCGTTTGCGAGGACGTTGGCGAAAGTTGCCCCACCGTATCTCAACCTATTTAAAATATATCGAGCTTCAGGAGTTTGAAAGGACGATGAACTAGATATGGTATCGGTTTGCGATCGAAACGGAATCTACAAATTTTAGTGCAACGTCTAGAATTTAGAGCGTAGAATCTGCAGCGCAGGTTCTAGTCTGTATTCCAGTGTTTAAAAATCATATCTAGTTCTGATGGAATCCTCCGAGTCTCTCCAGAATCTCGAAGGCGCTAATTAATACCGAAAGAAGGAACAACAGTGATCGTGCACGGATCGCAGCCCATTACGAGCTTTAGTCGAACCCTTCGCCTACTTCTAACAAGGACAAATGCATTCCAGCGTCGAATGCATTCGTTCGGGGCGATCGACCGATACCAACAGCTGATATTCGAGCCAGCTCCCGGGGAGAAATCGGCGATCAACGGCGAAGACGGGCCCGGGTGCGTGAAAAATGGCACGTGAACGGAGTCTAAGGGCGGTAAACGAGGTGTGCGCGCATCCATGTTCGTTAATGCGCACCTCTTACCATAATCTAATATCCGCTGATATATGGGGTGAGCCGGTAGGGTGCCGAAGGTGCGCAAAGGTCGTAACACCGGGGGTCGGCCGGAGATATTTACAATTTTAATCATCGTCTCTGCGTGGGACTCATTCGGCCGCGGCAACTCGCGATTTCTCCTTCGAATCCGCCTGCTATCGGACAGTTTTCATTTCGTATGACGAATCACGTGTCGGGTAATTATTGGAACTTATCCAGGGACGGTGGTGGTATCGAAGAAACGATGGCGACACATCGATATTCATAAACGATGAAGTCTATAACAGAATTGACTATAATAGACTTGAGATTTTGCACTTTACCGCGTAGTAGACTCTGTGCTCCGCACCTTATACAACGCTCCTTAATAAATGATCTCCCTTCATCCGAAAATACGATCATTCGATCATCCGAAAAAGTCGATTATCCAAGCATCGACTCTCTAATTACGTTCCGATGAACGATGATAATCCGTAATATTTATCATCAAAAGTTGTGCAACGCGTGCAGCGGACTGCTTATAAGGGAGAAAATATCATCGCCCACGAGTAATGTAAAGCTTCGATATTTTTATGCGTCGATCGTATATATTAATGTAAACTAATCCTTGTGCGACTTTGGGGTATCAGACAGTCTTCGAGGAAGGAGGTAATATTCCAAAAATATTCCAGTTTATGAAACAACACGTCGCTTCTTTTTCACCGTTTCACCGTTCCATAAGAATCTAGAGCTCGTGCTCAGCAAACTTTAATGGCCCATTCTTTGCAGAGGGTTCTCTCACCCTGCGGGACACGAGCTCGGTGTTGTAACGCCCTCTTCGTTATTCATTGACAAAAAGCCACTGACGCCAGAGCTTCGGTGACGGTGACTTTGACCACCTATTGCCGCTTTCGTGACGCTTCTCGCACCCTATGGTGCCCCATAAACGTTTCCTTGGCGGACGATAAGTCGTATCGTTATTGCATCGTCAACAAATATCGTATCGTTCTAGCGAGTTCGACAGCTAGCAAATGTATCAGAATAATTCTAAGTATCCTTCGAGGGTGCAGTTCGTTTCAACCTACGTTCGATTCTGCTTCGAGTCCTCTTCGGTTTCGCGAACCTAAAAATTCGTAATTTTTACAGATCCGTAACCAAGAAACCACTAAAATTTTTAATTAACCGACCAAGATCGACCTGGAAGTAGTCGACAGGTGTCCCGTAGCCTTTATCCCCCATTCGAGAGAAACGGAGCCCCTCCTTAGAAATCATTTTATAGCCGTCCTGGAAAAACTACGCGCGTTTCGACTTTACAGGACCGTAAATAATACCGCGGACACGGGTCTGGAGCATGAAACCGGATAAACGAACGATAAAAGCAATTTCAGCTGGGATGAGCGCGCGTGCTGGGCACGTAGGAGGCGAGTTACAAGCGAAAGCGTCATTAACCGGACTGTACTCGCAAGAACGAGATAATTAACGCGTTAAACCGGCGCCACGTCAAGTTATCAGGCCTCTCCCCGTTTAATTACGTATACCCACGTGTTGTCGCTACTCTATTCGACCACCTGTGCTACACGTTCGCCGCGATTGGCGCGCAGAACCATCGATACCCTTTTAACCGGGTGGTGCGTCGAGTTAACTCGTCGTTGGAGAACGCTTCTTCGCCGAGTACGACGAGTGAACTCGCCGAGCAAGCCTGAAGCTTTAAACTAAAAACAGGCAGACTCCATAGACATCGCCAACTGTTTTACACGCGTTAGCGCGCATTAGAAGTCTGTCGGGTATAAAATTTGTACTCCTTTGTCGTAAATATGTTCCTGGATGTCCAAAGATGTAGACAAACGAATATCGTTAACGTAAGTTACCTGGTGTTACACTTTTAACGCGATTGACGTACAGAAACGTTGACAACCCTTTCACCATCCCTGAAGATGATCGATCTCGCGTTCTATAACCATAGATCTTGGAAATTCACCCATGAGTTTTCCGCTGTCTCTAAATTGGGGTGCAAGAATGGAATCGCAACGTAACTCCCAAGATTCGGAACCTCGTTGCCCTCCGAGGTATGAAAACTAATTGCTGAGTGCTCCACGCCTAGACATCCCCAATCACACCCCCGCAACGCGCAATCCCTTTGCTTATCTTCGATTAGGCGTTCGTAACGTTACGAAAGTTTTTCGAAGGATCGTCGAAGGCGGATCGAGGGTTACCGTTGGCCTTCAACCGGCCCTGGGCCGAAGCAACCGTGCCTCGCGCGTACACTCGCCGATGTAGCTCCATAAAGTCTTGTTTTTCGTTGCTGGGTGAGCCGACGGGGGAGGCTACGCGGCGCCTGGGGGCCCTCCCACGAGGAGGAGTGACCTCGGTTGCAGGCTTTTGCTCTTGGGAATATCTGTGAGCGTCTTCTTTGGCGGCGCGGGTGCTTCGCGGTGAGGACCCCCACACCGACCCTCGCTGCCACTCTCTGTACTTGTTCCACGGGCCTTCTCGCGGTTCGTAGAAAAATACGTGCGCTTCCTCGATGGTTAAACCGTTGTCGAACGGGCCAGATACTCCGTGCATTCAGACGTCGAAGGCGTTCGATGATTTTTCAGTCGTAAGATAGCGGAAGGACAACCTGGCCGATAGAATAGGAGGAAGAGGAGAACTCAGGCCGTAGCACCTAACTTTCAGACGCTTTTCACTGGCGTGCAGTAGATATAAGGTAAGACGAAGAGGTACTGTGTATGCAGATGTTTGAATTCAACTGTCCCGTCTCTTCGTTTCCTTCGCGTTCGATAAGGATTCTACGATCGCGGGGATTTAGTAATTTCTGGTTGGAGGTGCGTGGCTGAAGAGACAAACCGGACGAGGAGCAGCGGAACATCGTAATTCTAGTTGTCGAGTGCTACCTGCTCGTCGTTAAAAGTATATACAGCTTAGCGGACGATGCAACGGATAAGCGACTCGTTTCCTCTTCGACTTCCAAGTACATAAAAACAGTTCTGCGAGAGATTCGTGGACTTCTCCTAACGTAAAAACGGCAACAATATCGCCTACCATAACAACGAGAAACTATGTTTCGTTGATTTCGAAACAAGCGAACCTTTCGTTTCGATGCTGAATTCTCAAACAAAGTTCGGCCCGAACGACCAGGTTATTTTGCACTCGCGCGAACTCACGATGAACGTCGAAAGAGCGAGGCTTACGGTCGGCGCCGAAAGTTGCGCGAACAGGTTCGTTTGTACTGCTTCACCGTCATTAAGTAAGTTCTTTCGGAGCAACCGGAGCATCAATTCCTGCGGCAATTTGAAGTAGGCCGGCGAATCCATTAGGAGAACTTCTCGGAGGCGAAAGGGGCGTTAAACGGTGCGACGTCGTCGAGGGATCGTATCTTCGTGTTAACGACACGGCTTCTTCTTCCACCGAAACGGAAGGTGGTCGTGATGCGGAACAACGAGTGGTTAAATATACGGTTCTCTGACTTTCCTGTCCGACCGGAGCCGTCTTCCACGATTAAAACTCGGATACTTCGTCCCTGGAGATTCACACCCCCGAGAAACGCTAAATTTCTCGACATTCTCAAATGTTGCATTCCGATTGGAATAGAACCATTCTCAAACCTACGTTAACACTCGAAACAGAGACATCCCACCCCCGAAAACTAACACTCTCCGAGGTCCATTAAATCCTTGGAGATTCTTGAACATTGAACCGATCCGTGGGCATGGACCTCTTTGAACCTCCGTTAAGATTCGAAACGAAGGCATCCCAGATCTCTTTGAACCTCCGTTAAGATTCGAAACGAAGACATCCCCCCCCCGAAGCCTCGCAGCCCTCGAAGGACATACGATTCGTCGAAATTCCGGAACGCTGGGCGTCGAGCGGTCGCAGCCGGTACCTCGAGGAACGAGGAACGTGTACGTCTATATCTCGGGATGGGCAGCGCGTCTTACCGTGCACGGTGCCTGCATGTGCGAGGGAGTCGAGTCGTCGGTCAGTCGAGCCGGTAATGGGAGGTCAAAGGTCACCGCGCCGCCAACGCTAGCGAGGAGGAAGGACGAGGCGAGGCAATGGGAGAGATCGAGGGGGTGTAGGAGGCCCAGGGAACCTCTCTCGGGTTCTCTTGGGCGGGACGTAGAAGGGGATGGCGAAGGCATTCTGCGCGGATATATACGTACGCTGCCACGGAATCTGTACGTGTATGCATACACTTAAGACCGTATATAATGTTGTATAGACATCGAGAGCTGGCCTTCCACGCGGTCAGAGAGGGAACGAGGGAAGCGAAACGGAGGGCTGGTGCGATATGCCTCTCGAAACCGTGGGAACGCGCGTGGCCCCACGCGCCTAACTAACCCCCTTGCCTTGCGCCTCGTCTCCTTTCTCCCTTATCTTCCGCCTAGCTGCGCGTCCTCCGCGTCTGCGATGCCTTTGTTTCTTATTCGCCTCGAATCATCCGCTTCTTCAGTGGTGTCCTCGTCCCGGCGTCTTTTTCGCCTCTCGATCCGCTCCGGCCCATTGATAACCCTCCCCAGGCTTCGTTCCCCGCGAGTTAACCTCTCGTTCCATTCTTTCGCGACGCTCTCCTCGCGCCTTGCGTCTTTCGCCTTGCCTCCTCTTTTTCGAATACCACCCATAGCCATCTCCGCGTCCCGGGTCGTCGTCGTCCGTCCAACCTGTGCGGCGTGCACACCTCGCCGCCTCCTCGTCTTCTTCCCCTTCCCCTTTCCCTCTATCAACGCCGAAGTCCATCCTCCAGCGACCGCTTCCACCTCTACCTTGGACAGCCACCGCCTCCTCCACCTCCACCGGCTGACGTCGCTCCAACTGGCTTCCCTTTTCTTACCGACCGGCACCGAATCGCGGCCTCGCGGTTTTCAGCCCTTTCATTAACGGAATTTCTATCTCTGTCCTGGGATCCATGATGCCAAGCTTTCGATAGGGAAGAGGGAATTCGAACGTTGTCAGGGACCGGGGGTGGTGTTCGTTAGGAGGAAGACGCGACCGTTAACCCTTTCGATCGAGACTTTTCCGGGGTTGGATCGTCACGAGAAAGACTCGACCGTTGACGGTTTTCATAGGAATTTCTCCCGTGCGAAATATCGCGAGGGATTAAATTTGTTCGAACCGATGCGTTGTCGAGTAATAGAAGAGAACTTTTATAGAAATGTTTTCTGCGTTTATACGGGTTTGCGTGTGTATGTAAGTTTGGTGATCTATATTTTGTCGTAAAGTTCGTTCGAAATTCATGAATTTTAGTATAATGAAATGATTCTATATGTATGTAGATGTATTTTTAAAAGAGATCATCTTCAGCTCCCGTACCATACCGCTTTACATTAGCAGGAACCGCTAATATCGAGCGGAGAGGATGTAAATTAGACTCTTCCCGGCTCGCGCCAGGCGCGGGTACATTTGAAATTGATTATCGCTCTGCCTGTAATGATCCATTACGCGGATACATGGCGCTGGTCGGGCGGATGTAACGCAGGCGCAAACCTGACAATCACTGTCTCGAGTCCCGATGAATTATGAGCCGATAATCCACGGTTGCCGTGCGTCGACCGCGCAGATTTACACGCGTTTATAGTCGAACATGGCTTTTTCTTCGTGGTGCCGTGCTCCGAGTTAGAAAAGCCTAGCTCCATCTGAAACGAGAATACGAGAACGAATCGATCGACATATATATATATTTAAACGCCCGCAGCTTAGTTAGTTCATCATAAACTAGCTGTTTCTTTTCAATCGACCTTATCTGGTTACAAATAAGCCGCGGTTGTCGATCTCCGATGATTAACGCGTCGATAAGAAAAGGCATCGAAGCGATCCACATTTTGCGCAGACGTTAAAATCTCTGGGACGCGACGACATACTCCCTCATCGTTGCGCTGTCCAAGTTCCTCGATGATTCCGCTGTCAAAGTACGAAAGCAAAAGATAAAGCAACGCGCGCGATACACGTTTTACCACCGCGACGACCCGAGGAACGCAAACATTTCCGAGCGCGACACCAACCTTGCTTGCCCTCGACACCCACAGGTGGCAGCATCGGCCGGATGCTGTCACCCACGAGCTTTTACTTCCTTCGTGCCCTGGCGGAAGAAGCGTTCGAGTCAATGAACGAATCGCGCAGCCAGCAGCGAATCGTGTCGGGCGCGTTTGCATTCGAGGGTGACACGGGCGACGTTGAGAAACTACGTGGCCCTCGAGCACCGCTCCCTGTCGATAACGGAGACACCGTCGTACCGACCGTGGCAAGTCAGGAAAATAAACTAACTTCCTTCTCCCTAGGGAAAAAACCGAATAAGCGGCAAATAGCCAACGCGGAGTTGATATAAATCAAATACCTTGAGAGGAAGAGGAAAAAGAAGAAATAAATGTTCTTTTATCACCGGCTCCAGTTTCCTCGAAACTTGAAAAAAAAAAAAGAAGAAATGAAACGGAGCTGCAAGGAAGTAACCCGGCGCTTGGGTTAGTCGAGAATTAGCGACGTTTAAAAGGGTGGACTCGACTATCATTTTTTACGTGTTCGTTCCCTTCCTCGACCGGCGTCTCGAGCTTAAACTATACTACTAACTAATAGCAGGCCTAGAGTGTGTTTCTACTATGTGGGCACACTGTGCACCCTGGCCGGGCAGTTTATCTAATCGTCGGGACGCAAAAAAGAGAGGATGCGCGCCGCCTTAACCACAGGCCATGAGCCCGCGGCGACTGGTATAGTTCCTCGCCTTCCTGAACGCGCGTACGATCCTCCCCGCGTTTGCTGCCCTTCCTCTTTCCCGAAATTTATTATTACGCGTTTAATCGTTCGTGCGAATCAAAGGTTGAGTCGCACGGTCGACGTATCGACCGAGTCCTCGCGGCCTGGAAGCTCTGTCACGCAGTAGGTCAAGGAGCTCCTCTTCAACGATAGCTGTGGCCCTAATTCGGCGATCAGAACCGAGGTATGGCAAAGTGTAATTCGATCGACAATTGTTCACGACGATATTACGGTAACAGAGCAGAAATTACTTGGGCTGTCGGGTCGGAACAGAATCGAACGCTCGACACCGTTTCTGTAACTGTTCCTCGAGGTAATTCCAAGATGGCCATTGGATGGCATATTGGATGTTAAAAAATGTATAAAAACACAGATTACAAATAAAAAGTGCTTCGAATGGAAAAATAAAATCCATTTTAAAATTTGTCCCTCGCGAGGTTAATTGGGGTAATCGAGCCCCTCGGTTCGCTCGGCCAGCGCTGAACAAGGATAAACAATGGCGAGGGGAACCGCCATAGATATAACCATCGTTTGGAAGCGGAAATTACTGTACGCGAGAGCTCGAAGAATGTCTGCAGCAGTCCGCCGCAAGGGTTGAGGGACAATCGATCCTCCATGCTGCTACACCCACCACAGACTTCGTGTCTCCCTCACGCATGTGCGTAGAGTGACTCCTGGAATTCTTCGGGATCCACGGTGTACCTGTGGGACTTTGGAGGTCGCGGGGACCCTGTGACCCTTAGATAAGGCTCACGCCCTAATAAGAGGGTACGCGCGAGGAACCGTGAGGGGACCATGGCAGCTTCTCTTCTTCTTCGTCTCCCTGTTGCCCGCAAATCGTAGCTCGGGGCCTCGCCTGACCGGAGCGATCTAATCCACCCGAGAAATCTGTGGTTAACGTTTTAGGGCAGCAAAGGGTGGACCCTGGGAGCCCTTCACGACATTCCACCGTCCTGACTCCCACAATTGCGGGGCCTCGCTATAAAAACCGCTACCCCGAAATCCTACGAACGAGCTTGCTCCCTGTTCGTGCCTCCATTCTGGCACCTGAAACACGTGGGATCGACCTGCACCTGAGAATACGGACAACTTCTGCATCCTAGTAGTATTCGGTTGCCAAACGGTTACGCGGATACGCCAAAGCGACGACAGCAGTCGACCATTTCTCGCGAATAAAAGATTAACGATCATTTCAATAATTGTCATCAACAATCGGAGAAAAAGCATCGTTAACAGAGTAATTTAGAAAATGTTTGACAACGCAGGAGAAATTGACTCGCTTGGTAGTCACAGCTTGTTAAGTCGGTAGCCGATTCCTGAAACACGAAACTATCTACATATTAAACAAAAAATAACCATTCCAGACGTCCGATAATATTTCTGTACATCCAAACGTCGCGAATAAACGCGAGTAGACGCATAGATTCTACGAGTAAACATCAAACAGAGCGAAGCCAGCCAATGGCGCGATACAGCGGGGTCAATACTCCCGCCTAACCTCTTTCTCCGAGATAAACGAGTCGAAGGCTCGCCATTTTAGGTGATTTCGGTTTTGCGGTCGGCAAATTGCTGGAAACTCCTCTTTCGCGGCGATTGTGATTGCGCCGATCCCCCGAAAACGAAATTCCTAGCGAGAACGCGAGACAAACGAAGCCTGGAACGGCTGCTGTTAATGAAACCGAAAAAAGGATCGACATTTCGAGTCGTTTGGCAGTGGCAGTGATTTTACTGTGCTCCCGTAATTGTGGGAACCGTTTGCGAGTGCAATGTCCAGCGTGGAAATTGGTTTGCTATTAGGTTTTGGAAGCACCGATTCATTTTACGAGCCTCGATATAAATTACCGCCGGAAGAAGGACATCGGATTCTTTGTCGCTTTCTTCCACGTTGAAATTAATACGGCAAGAATACTTCACTCGGTAAAGTATTGTGTTTTTCAAATCGGCGTCTACTATTTCATTTGAATTAGTAAACAGAGGATAAATAGTAACGAAGAACAATGGATCGAAATAACATGTTGAAATAGGATATTAAAGCTAGAGAAAGTTCTAAGGAAAAAATACTGGTTTAAATAGACAATTTGCTTTAGCACTCGTGAGCTGGTAACATCTGTTGCGTTAAATACATAACACGGAAGCTGAGATCAGTAAAATCGTCGGAACATATGCGAGTTTAACGGCAGTCCGAAAAAAAAATGGCTTGGAAAAAATCCTTTAATAGATAGCAGAAACGATACCGAATTTATCAGATATTACAGGACGAGCTGTCACGGCAGATTGCCACTAAAATCGTTATGCATACAGGCTCGTGTTTAGATCGACCGATCACAGGAAGCGATAAACACTGCCGCGCATCGGTGGGCGTTGCCTAAATAGAATTGCAATCTGTCGCGCACGATAGAATTGTAATGCGTTTTTCGGCGTTACTCTATTATTCTATAATTAGAGAACGCTTCGAATGTAATCGTGGACATTTTCCACTACATTATCCGTTTACTGTTCGTTTTCTGCGAACTTTAAAATGTTACTCCTATGGTTACAAATTTTAGCTATCTGTTTTAGCATTTTTTGTTTTTCAAGAATACATATATCGATTAAATGAAAGAAAAGTACTTTTAAACTGTATAACTGCTTGGTTCTCGAGCTGATTAACGTACTCGAACGTAGTTGCCTTATAAGGGAATGTAATTACTCGGTCCATCTAGTTTCGAATTCTTTCATTAGAAAACAAACGCCAGCGAATGAACCGATTTGTAGGCGTGTCCTGGACCTGTAGGACTGTCCTTGATTAGGATAACGATTAGTCCTCTCCGTAGGACAAGTCACGCAGTTCTTGCCACGGTACCGGGAACCGTAACGTTATGATTATTGTAATTAAATCGTCCCTGCGGGCATCGGTAAAGGATACAAAAGGTGCCCCTCCTCCTCGTTCGCCCTCTTTGTCAGAATGTATTTCCGTTTCGCTTCCACTACAGCTGCTCCCTCCTCCTCTTTGCTTTGGCTACCTGCATCGACCAAATATCTCTTTGTATCCTTTCTCATCGCTGAAATCTTATCGAAAATTTCGAGGAAACCGCAATTATTCTTCGCACCCCCTCGATGATTACCACGATAAATCCCCGCGATTGCGAAATCGCGGTAAGGGAGCATTCAGCGAAATCACCGCTGTGAAACGATTCTTCGGTTATAATTGCATCCTCCTTATTTCTATTGTTTGGGATTTTAATTTTTCCACGTTTTTCTACGATTCCAGAAAACGTGAAATAATATCGGAATCGTCACGTATCGCAAGATTTAAGGTCAGGAGAGGGTAATCCACATAGGGTGCCAGAGCTTTTCTCTAAAAAAACAAAAAGAAAGATAACTGTGAAGGTGAGATATTAAAAGAAGTAAATCTGATGACATTCGATGCCGATGGAAAAGAAATTAAATCGAGAAACCACCGATGGACTCGTAATCAAATTTCAGCCTCGTAGAAATTTCCCCAAATATCGATCTCGCGTACGATTTAATATAAAGACGGAGGAACCCTTGTTTTGCTCCTCGTGTCAACCTAAAACAAAGTAAAAGGGGAGAAATACTAATCAGTCCAGAGAGCGAACCAGGAAGCAACAATGGTTCGAATAGATCTAACCTCGCCGGGATGATGAAACGTCGACTTAGGTCAGTTCAGGTTATTTATCCGTCCTTTCATTATTCTTTATCGTCTCCGGGGAGGGTGCCAGGATTAATTAAAGTTAAACAGTGCTAACTGCCCCGCAAGCAGGTTAACTGGCCGCCATTGCTGACCGAACGTGATAAGCGAGGGTTTGTCGAGTAGGGTGGCAATAGCGCGTGCAATAAAGGAAGCGGAAAAGTGGTGCGGTGAGTCGTTTACCTTCGCACTATTAATTACAGCGCGAACATGGTGCGAATGGTGCGATGTTTAATTTTCAAACGTCGTGAAAGTTGTAACAATGGGAAACTATTATCGTTTACGACAACCCCTGGCTTTTATTGTCGAGAGCGAATGTGTCGTTAGATTTGAATGGAATTTTAATCGTTTATGGCTACCCATAGATTTGGTGCAATAGTAATTAACGATGGGTACGTTGGAACTGTGATGAAATGGATACATTTTATTTCGTATAGGTAATTAGCGTCGAAATCTAGTAATGTTGCGAGGTATCCTAGCAGTAACACAGATAGAGTTTAGAGCTGGATAAATGTAACATAATTGTAAACCAAATAGGACAGCAATGAAAAATGATATTTCTTCGATTTAAATTAACTCTTCTATCGGGTTGCTTATTAAATAGGAGCAAGCGATAATCGACGATGGTCATTATATAACCGATTAAGATTTATTACGTGACAATATATTTATTGTATACGATATAAACTATTAGTTAAAAAGTGGATGTTATTTACGAATCAAGCCAATATTAAATTTAACAATCAATCGTGACAAATTCTTAAGCTACTTGAATTTAAAAAAAACTGTTTAATTTAGAGAATAAATTCGAACTATCCTGGAAAATGATTGAATTGTGTTCAATTATGGAAAGAGTTAGGGTTGCGAAGTATCGATAGCGGTTGAATAATTTCTTTGAATTAATTTTTATTTCCAATCAATAACAACAATATTTAAATATACGTTATAATAGACTAGGCTGACAGCATCCTTTCATTTCGCCCCTTTTTGGTATGTCTACGCGATAACACGCTCGTCCTTCGACTTCTAAACACTCGGAACACACAGTTACATAACACGCTAATTACGTAATTCGAACACAAAACAAAACAAAAAACAATCTTCTGGGGGGAAAAAGTAATTATCTATCGCAAACATGCACATTCCACACGTTTGCTCGCGTGAGATTACTTTGAAAACCGTTGAACGTAACAATTGTTTTAAAATAAATAATCGGCAAGATCGAGATATGGATTCCATCGTTACCAATTTAATTTCGTTCTATTACTGTTACATTAAAAATATATTACTTTCCACTGTCGTTGGTAAGATAATTTAGTTCCGTTTGAGAAGAAACTTGTCCAAATTATAAACTCTGATACCGTGCAACGTCAACGAATACGAACTGCATGCAAGACAAAAGCCAGTTTCGTCTTGCGAAGTATCGATGAACATTCGATAATATCTTTCGATGATTTCTCGAGATTCAAGGAGCGTCGAGAAAAATATTTCTAAAATCTAGAAAATCAGGTTTCAGTTAGAAGATCGACCTTTCAATGGCGAAACGCAACCTCGATCTTACGAACAAATTTATTCTCGTAGTAATCGTATCTCGTGCAATAGTTTTCAAAGCAACCCTCGCGCGTAACCCCTAACCGCGTTAGCCTCAAATTACATAACGACAGAGACAGGCAGAATTGTAAGCTGGATGGATAAAAATTTCGAACGACGAACGAAATGTTAATTATAACGCTAACGTTGTCAAATTATAAAAACAGACAACAAATGGTTTCAATAGTCTGCTCAAAATAATTTCTTAAAATTATCGATTAGTCTACGAATATTTCAAATGAAATTCGCATCGTACGAATAAAAGTCTTCGTGCGTTTATTATTCGGATAAAATTTTCCCGTCTTTTCCGTAACGGTAGCACGTTCAATTACTGAACTAGAAGACTTTCTACATTCAAAGATTATCAAAATTTACGAACAAACAAGAGACGCCCGTTTATCCGCTGTTATTTAGATAATAAATTGAATCGTACAATAAAGTATCCGAAACGAATGCAACTGTTTAATTCGATAAACGTCACGAACAAATCTTCGTTTCGTTGGTTATCCGATGAATCGACCGAAACGCTGCCCATCTCTGGTCGTAGCTATCAAATAAAAGCCGCAACACTTCGGCTCGTGTAACGAGGGAAACGCGACAACTATCATCGTCAGGTATAAACTATCCGTACGTAAAGAAGACGTGGGTGGTCCACGGGATGCTCTGGGACCTTTCCTAGATTAGGAGGGAGGGGACGAGAGAAAAAAAAAGATCTTTGGGACTATTTACAAGTCACTGGTGAGAGACGGGTGTGGAGGGGAGGTGTGGGGTGGCGTAGTTAAACCACCAGGAGGTGTCCCTCGCCTAGGCCCTTATCTGATCGAGAATTCCTAATTTTCCTTGTAGAGAAAAGAAACTTTGGGGGGGGGGGGGGCTTGTGCACGGAGCAGGAAACTCGATTTACGTCTCGATAGAGGAGAATACCTTGCGGCTTCCTGGGACAGATCGTTGTCTGAGCCCAGAGTGACCAATTATTTTGACGCCTCGAAAGATACAACGACGCCTCGTTATTCACGAGATGGAGGCGCACGAAACGTGTCCGGCGCTGATTCCTAGAGGCTCGTTTTCCCTTTCTTATCGCTGGGAGATTCGACTCAACCCTCTGCAACCCGGAGTTTTCTTTTTTTTTCTTTTTTGTTAAGATAATGCCGTACTCCGCGGGGCCCTATTTCCATTTACCGAATGGTAGACAGAAAGATCTTTGAAGCGTTTGGCAAACTTTAGATTGTCTTCTGATTCGAGATCCTTTCGGGATGTTAAGAGTACGTGTAACGTGAAGTTTGCGAATTGTACCTTTTGATACTCGAATTTTAATACTCCGTTCCGTGCAACGTTGATCGCAAAGGGTCGAGAGCTAACGCTTGAAGCGACAAATTTAAATAGAAAAAAAAAAAACAATTGTTTGCTTCGAACGTAGAGACTTTACGAGATCATTCGAGATTAAGAAATCGCGAAGTTTGCACATTCCTCGGCCGACTCGTCGATAAACTACTTTACAGTTAAATATAAGTACTATTTACAGGTGATGAGAAGAAGGAAGACGGAGGTAGACTTTGTTCCTTCCTCCTCGTCGCGAGAGCAGACTTGAGCCGAATAACTTAAACAAACCCATATTTACAACGTATGATACATTCCCAGTCGGCGTGATCCTCGCGCTTTTCAAAACTATTAGGGTAATCGTTAATCAGGAACGCAGTTTCCCGTTAGCGTAGATAGAGAAATCGAATCTTGCTCGATCCTCTCGCTTTGGCTCGAAGCTACTTTAAGCTATCTCGACTCGGAATAATCGAGTCCAACGACGCGAATTGATCGGAAGTGCGAGGATTCTCTATCGAAAAGTAGGAAAAAATGTCCCATCGAAGTGAAACCATGGCGAACGAAGGCACATCTGCTCGCATGTGCCAACGTTCGCCAAGGTTCGGGCACACGTGCCTCCGGGGTTTCCTCGCTTTCGCGATCCGTGAGCGACTAAACGCAATAAACAAAGTCGAAAATAAACATTTCCAGAACTAAAAATCTAAAGACCCGTAGCTAACCTGAAGCCTGTGTTTATAAGGATATTACCGTTTCTCCCGAATACAAAGCACGCCGATCTGGTACTCCTTAAAACGAATATATTACCAACGATAAAAAAATACGATTATATGCGTCTAACGTCTCATAATGTCTTCTATACTGAAACCAAGCTTAGGAGCAGCGGTGTTGGTCCTCTGAATGGGGATCAGACCGCTCACCCTCTCCGCCATCTGTCTGACGGTCGTAGAAGCGGCGATCCTCGACTCCGTTGGCGCGGGCACCTCGATCCTCAGATCCTGGGGGACGTCCGTGTGCGTGAGAAGGTGCGTCTTCAGGTTGCTCCTCTGGTTGAAGCTCCTGGCGCAGACCGGGCACTTGTGCGGGGACTCCTCCATGTGCAGGATCTTGTGCACAGCGAGAGTCCTGCTCTGACAGAAGCCTTTACCGCACTCGCTGCACTTGAACGGCTTCTCCTTGCTGTGGATGTACCTGGAAGAGAAAACCTAATCGTCAGGTCACGGTTGTTTGGCTAGTTTCGCTTCTTTCGAAGTAAAAGGAAATCTCGAAGGAAGGGCCGAAGCAAGCGAAGGCACACGTGCCCGCATGCGTCGGCTTTGGCATTCGTCGAGCCGTTGGAAACTTTGAAAATTGTTAATTATAGGGGAATATCGTCGATGACCGTTAATTGTAGTTAGATACTAGTAAATGGAACGATTAGTACGTAGTAGAACGTGACGTGCATAGGATTATCTACCTCCGAGATCTCGAACTACGTTTGTATGGACAAAATGATTCAGGCTGTGAAAACAAGGTGCGTCCATGTACACAGATACCGCATGCCCCCCCTGGTTAAAAGCAACTCGGGAAAGTCTTTAGTTTGGAGTTAAAGTAGATTCCAAATTACCCGAATGACACCTGCTACATGTTTCGACATGTACCGAACCCGAGAAACGCAGGAGTCACCACACTTTGTTTCTTTCTCTTTAACAGTAAAACAAAACCCACTGTTCCGATACAAAGCAACTTTTTCTCCACGTGGTTCTTATAAGCAGCTCGTTCAATTTAACTAGGAAATAATCAATGCAGCACACCTTCTACTTTTCAACGGTAGCCTTTCGGATCCCTTTAAACGTCCATTTAAACGTCGAAGGTGTAATCGCGCTCAATCGAATCACAGACACGTCTAGGTAACAACGAACACAGGGTGACAAGAACGGTACGTTCCAAGGAACCAACGACCATAAACGATTCCTAACGCACTCGATCGAACTCACCGATGATCCCTAAGGTGATCCTGCCTGCGAAACGCTTTCCCGCAGATGTCACACGAGTAGGGTCGCTCGTCGGTGTGCGTCCTCTCGTGAATCAGCAGGTTGTAGCTCTTTGTGAACTGTCTGTTGCAGAACTTGCAGATGAACTGCTTCTTGGGCCTCTGACCCGGCAGCCGTCTGGTGAGAAAGGACGCTGGTGGCGGTACGGGGATCGCTGGATGGAGACCCTGATGACCCTGATGGTGATAAGGATGCGGCGACGACGTCTGAGGGCAGCAACCCCTGACGGCTAGCAACGCTGCTCCCCTGAGCCAATTGTCGAGAAACGCCGCCTGATAGCCGACGTTCTGTCCAGGAGGCTGTTGCTGGATGAATCTTCCAGCCAGCTGCTGCGACCTGATCCACCTGGGCGACGTGATTGGCATCTGGTGCTGGTGGACCATCGATCTGTCGAGGGTGGGCGGCGTGTGCGGGGGTGTCAGCGGCTCCATCTTCGCCTCCATGGTTAACAGTTAACCCGACCGAACTTTTCCACCTGATACGCGGGGATTCGCGAAATCCCGCTGTATTCTCAGCGCGGTTAGGCCAACGTCGACTCGCGATCTGTCCAGCAGACGGTCGTTGCCCGACTGTTTACTATGCTCATGCGGATAGACGCGAGGAGGAAGACGAGACGAAGCTTTCCACGATGGGAAAAAAAAAAGACCAAGACAACGTTGCCACGAGAGTCGGCGCAATACTAAATGCCAACAGGCAGTCGCCGAGACTCCAGGGTCGACGTCGCCGCTTACCTGGCGCCAAGGGGACACGGTGGCTCCTCCTACCGTGCCCTGAACGCTGGATACGCCGGTTGGCGGCTCGACTTCCACAGGGGCGGAGCTTCCGGGTCAGAGTGACCCCTCCGGGCGTCGCGACGCTCAGCCACCTTCGGACGTCCCTGCGAGGCCGGCTGCCCCCGAAGCTTCCATCGCTTTTCGAGCGGATCCCGCTTTTCGCTGCCGCTTTCGGTTGCGGGGAACCTCGGATCGACGAGTAACGTCTGGGATGACGCGTCTTTGATCGTCGTTTTCGGAGATTGCTTTCCGAAACTCAAGATTGGACTGAGAATCAAACGATACAGGTATCGCGTTCGGAGGATGAATTATTTCCACGGGGGGTTCGAGCTGTCGTATAAATACCTGAAAGAATTCTCGTGCATTTAAATTCTGCATTCGAACCGCGGTCACCAAAGAGATCGTTATCAAGATCCGAAAGGGTTGAATTAACCACAACACAGCGCTTACGTCTCCTCTTCATTTTATTGCGGGGGCGTCTCCCCGCGGGTAATCATCGATCTAAATAGGGGTAGCGCCGAATGTCTCGAATGAAACAAAGCGTAAACAGTAGACGTAATTTATGTCCGTCAGACGTCCAGCTAAGGTTCTGTCATAAATCAATCAGGACGCGCTGCGGAAAGGGAGTCGATTAATCGACAGGCCATCGAGGTGGCTCGACGGCAACGCGTTTCGTTTCGAACGGCATTAATTGGAACGTGCTGCGGCTTTCTCTCGCTTGTTCGACAGCACGGGCAAGGCTTCTTTTTTCGTGGCTCTCTTCTTAACGCTGGCCTTCCAGTCGAGATTGCCTCCGTAATCTCATTATACGCTAACGATGTAACGCAGCGTGACGTTTCGGACGCTGCCGCTACCGATTCCTCCGCGTCGGGGAAAGACGAGCGAAATTCTACTCGGGAAACAAACAGAGAAGACGGCGTTGTCCACTGGATCGAACTGTTTTATTCGTTTTATCGCGAGGTTTGCGTTTGACTTCCGCGTAGTATCTGCAAACTGTTTTATTTGTTTTATTTTGTAATGTTTACGCTCGCAGGATCAAAACGTGGCCTGTCATTTCCAACGTCGTGTTTGTGTTCGCGCTCCAAAAATAAATATGAATTTCCCAGTAACGTATTTATTACGTTCAATAATATATTATACGTTTAAATCGTATCGACGATAATTTTAGTAACGCGCAGTGATCGATTACACGCAGCAATTTGCTTAAACAGAATCGGGTGCGCACGGTTGAAACATTGTCAAAAAATCGAGCCAGAGAGGCGGTGATGTTCTCGCGATAAAAAAATCAATATACGCGTGATTGAAAACGAAATTTCATTGGCAGGATTTCGAAGTTTTGCATACATTAACGCGGCTACTTATTTTACTTTCATCCTCGTCGTGTCTTTTTTGTTTTTTAATTAACAAACGAATGGAGAGTATCTCTATTTTCGTGTTACCAGATACGAGTAATAACGTCTGTTTTCCAGTTACGTCGATCGTTGTTATCCCGACAATTTTCGCTAATTTTCTCGAATTCGCCGATACAATTCGCTCGAGCCACGAATCGAAAGCGAACCCAGGTGATTCGTGATATCATAGGCGGTATGCGGTTTTCGATAAGAAAACGTGGTTACAACGCTTATCGATTTATGACGGTGCAGACAGCGTGACACCAACGCACAAACTCGTCCGACATTTTCGCTAGATTAGAACGAATCTTTTGATATTTACAACGATGCTTGCAGATCCAACAATTCTTCGAGTGTCACCTTATCTTTGTGTTCCGTTGCCGCCGTCGTAAAAGAACAGAACCGTATCGACGGTTTCGAGTGTCTCGAAATCTTCTGAATCACCTTGTCCTCTTGTCGATATCACACTCGAAGGACCACCAAAAGACCCCGTACGTACCTTGCGAAGAATCGAATTCATTTTCAACTACTACGTTAGAAAAATTCATTCGTTTGCAAAACGACAACTTCTAAACGATTTCAGTTGCTCCTTTAACGCGACTTTGGGAAACGAAAGGTGTAACTCGACTTCTGGTTGCTCGTTCCTCTACCGCGGATTAAAACTAAAATTACGTTACAAGTTAAATAAACGCTTACTTTAATCCCTGTTCGAGGGAACAGACATTGCGAATAAATAACTATGTACAATATTTTCGGTCAGTGTTTATTACTCTGTTAAAAAGTCGATCCAAGGGTCGAATCGTGTACTATTTTCAATGAGTGCTCTAACGATCGGTGTATTCTCGTTTGTGAAACGCTTTTTACCGCGGGGCTCGCGCAATCACCGTGCATCGCCCTACGAGGAATGGGAGGGCGGAAGATAGACAAAGAATACCTGAAAACTTTCCTCGTATAATTCCGCAAAATGTTTAGCATACAAAGACAAATATAATGGTCGCCGAGATGAGGTTGCGACGAGATCACGGGCCCCAGGCGGGGATGGTTAATTCAGTTTCAGGCTCCATCAGCCAGACAGCCCTTGCTTGCCTCCGCAACCCCCTTCCTAAGCTCTCGTCATCCCTGAAACGTCTTTGTACGCCCCCGTCGTTACTCTTTCTCTCTCGATCGGCGCGTCTGCTCGTTCGTCCTTCTCGTTAAGTCTACTGGGTAAACATGAATGGCTGGATTTGACGTTTAATTGCGTTCCTGGATAAATCGAGTCGTAACAGAAAATTAGATCGTTCCGATGTTTCACCGTTTGATAAAAATGACGCGGATACCAGAGACCTTTAACGTCGCTCCTTTGACGAGTGATTCGACGATTTAAGGAAGGGGCTTTCAAATTGGAGCGTAGGTAGTGGAGTTATAATTGCGCGGTAAATTATTCTCCCTATTTTCTCGTCGTTCCTTAATGGACAGATAAAATTAAGCGATTTCTCGAATAACGATAATAGCTTCGCGGCAATCGCAAGGATTACTCACTTAATCGAAGGAGAAAGTTCAATGTTACAAATTTTGATCAGCAGTGAGATTGCACTTAAGAGACTATACACTTAATCCTGTGATAAAAGTGACGTTCCTTTATTTATTTGCGCCGGGTACCGATACTCGGTCGATTCGACTCCACTTAACGTTGATTACAGAAATATTACATGCAAGCTCTTTTAGATTTTATTAGAATTATGTTCTCGATTTAATTTTATTTATACGTAAGAGTAAGATAAAGTAATAAAACAAACGATTATATCGTTAGGTATAATATAAACAGATAACGAATATAAAAATTACGATGTCACGCTGCTATGCTATAATAACCGAAGAAGTTAGGAGACCAGGACTTCCAAAGGAATTCTTTTTGAATTCCAACGACGCAACGCGTAAATTGTGCGAGAAGAGGACCAGGCCACGTGACACCGACGTCGCGCTGCTCTCATCCTTTATCTTCCTCTCCTTCGCAGCTTCTCTCGAAGCCGTGGAGCACTCGAGGCACTCGACTATCTGCGCCAAGGGATGACAGGCTGTTTGTAATATAACTTTCGAGACTAATCACTGGCTTCGCAGTAGACTGAAAAGTTTATCTCTAACGATGTAAACGATATGGCAGCCTCTTGTCGTTCTTCGATTCAGGGTGCAGAGACGAAGCTGATTCTGGCATCGCTTTTTTTTCGCTCCTTTTTTTCTTTCATTAGCGATCGAGTGGACCCGTGTTACTGGCTGCTGGTGATACGAGACAATTTTGAAAGATTATAGCGGCAGCATTCGGTATCCGTGTTTCTGGTTTCCTTCGTTCTGGCGATCGAAACGTTGATCGTTATTCTTTTGAAATTGTAAGGAGACTCTTGTAATATATTTAGCATTCGCTTAAATATCAATAACAGTCACGGTTCGGAATAAGTATTCATTAAAGATATTAATCATGAGAAATTTTTCTTTATTTTGATATCCATTGGTTGTAATAACTAAAAATTAAGATCCGATAATAGTTCGACTTTGTTGTAACGTCAATGTTTCGTCGAATTATTTTCTCGATGGATCCAAGGAGCCCTCGAATCGACCTTAACGCGGTTATTGTTAACCCTTTCCTGTCCCTCCATCGGCACGCACAAGCTACCCGCGTGTCGCGGGCCGTGTCTGTCAGAGGTACGCAAGGGGCGAGAGTTCATTCTTCAATGATTCTACGATCGGTATTGATCTCGCTCTCGTTAAATATAATTTCAACCAAAAAGTAACGATAAAAATATGTGAGTAACCGAAAGACGTGTTATCGGTACAATTTTCAAGTGGGGTCGCATCTCGAGTGACTCGAACAAGTAACATTTTCACGTTCCTTATGTTTCACGTTCCCAGCGCAGATGTCCTCTGCAACAGGAGTCGCATTTCAACCGAAAACACGAAAGAAGGGCCACGTGCCTCTATCTTCGAGCGCAGCCAGCTTGTCCGCAGATTTCCTTCTAGTGGCCGCGATCCTTGTATCGGTCGCGCTAATTAACGGGGGGATTGTCTCGTAATTTATTTGGACCACACGCGCGCCACTCTTTGTTTCGAATATTTTTCAAGCACCTCCAGCCAGAAACGGAAAACTTCTTGTCCCTGAAATTCCATCGTGCCCCTGCTCGAGGAGTTTATTTATCGGTGACAGAACTTTTCGCTAAAGAACTTTTTAAGAACTTGAATAATTAATTTTAACGTGCTGTAATAATAATAAACAAGCTCGAAGCAATTCATCGGAGCTCCCGTAAGGAAGGATTCAACTTCCCGCGTCTTAGCTGGCTGAAATCCGCTCGGGATCAATGGCGTCGCGAAGCGGATTGGCACCGTTTCACACAACCAGGGGATTCCCCGTCAGCGAGTAAGCGTCGGCCGCGATGTTTGCCTGTAAAATATTGAATATTGTCTTAGCAGCGGAGTTTCCATGAAAATCAACGCCGGCTCGTCGTGCAAAATCAAATTTGTCTAGGCCGCCCCGGAAATCCTCCAGTCATTTTCCGCTCCCCCGTTCGCTCTCCTTTCGTCTCTTCCCATTGTCTTCGAGTTTGTGTACACTCTTTTCATTTTTTTTCTTCCTTTTCGTTCATCGTTTCACGCAGTTTCACCGATCCGTCGACTTCCACGGGGTCAACCGGAAGCGGGTGCGGCACGAGCCGATTTTAACTGCGACGGATTGCAAATGGCGAACGTTTTATGAGTTTATTGCCGAGCGGAGCTTCGACATTTTTTACCCCGTGACGGGAAAGGCTTCCGGGTCGAGGTGTTTTTCCTGCGAACGAACCTTGGCAAATTATCGTAATTTTCAAGTCTAATAGGAAAATTTTAGCGTAGGATTTTTTTGAGTTTAACCCGAGCATAAATTATGCAAACAAAGTGTATTTTACGTGTTAACAAAGGTCAATATTGACGGAATACATCTACATCGATGGGATTTAATTTTTATTTAATAAGGAGTACTGATAACATTTCAGGAATCGATGCGACTACTATCGAATGTCCTTATTTTTGGCTCTGGTATAGATCTTCTTCTATTAAAAAAAAAAAAGAAAAAACGAGTAAAATTGTACAGGTTTGAAACTATCTATCGTAAAATTCATGCAATTAAATTCTACGATAGAAAGAAATTGCACATGGATCTGTAGATCGTAATAATAAAAACTTCTAGCTTTCCAATATAAATTGAATATATATGCAGGTTACAATTTAACCTTGTATATTACGCGTTAAATGCACGAACAACAGAAAAATAACAAAGAGAAATGGTAAAAATATTGACCACGGGCCTGCTCTAGCGACTCCCGTGGCATAATACATCCCAAGGGGAAAGGGGCCGATATTAAAATTGGCCGGGCAGAGCAGTTTCGTTAGGAAGCCCGTTACCCCTACTGCAGAGCTGTAAAAATAATAAACATAAATGCATAAACCATTGTTTGCGGATTACGGAGTAAAAACCCGTCTTACCTAGCAGCCTACCGTAGGCACCAACCAAACCGAGCTTTCCTCCTGCTCAAAATGTTGTGACGGCTCGGCTGAGCTTTCGTGTGTTATTGTACTAGCCAGAGAAAATAAAAGTTGCCTCACGGTAACGCTTTCGCCGTGGAATTCTTTCGATTTCCAACGGCCAATTTTCCGAAACGCTTAATGTTAAAAATGTCACATCGATAACAAATCGTGGCCCGTTTTCGTCTAGATTTTGCTACGATTTTGCTACGATTTTCCAATCGATGGTTTAGAGTTTCGTTGGCAATTTCGACGCGAAGGAATAAATATTTTTCATTTATTGACCAGCGTTGAAAATGTCGTAATCGAAGTTTTCGATGGTTCGACGCCGAGGACCGTTAGCTCCACCAACGACATACTTTCCCGTTTCTGGAAAAACAATCGTCCTTTCGATACCTGTCCCTTGAAAAATTGGGTCAGCATTAGTTTATTGGACGCCATTAAGATTTACGATGCAACCATGAAATCGGGCTCGGAGGACCTAAGAGCAGACGATTCTTTCGCGTAGCTTCGTCGTAGGGTTATCCTGGAAGTCCTGTCCGTTTCCCAGGAAATAATAGTAAGACCAAAAGGGGTTAGGATTGTCTGGACGGCTAACCCATTTTGGCTACCGTCGCTTTTCGCAAGGCGACCATTGCCACAAATACCGAAATTTTATTGGATTATCAGATTACTAGTAAAAATGTAATAGGGTAGCTTTTCGTGCTATGTTTACATGCTCGAACTGCTTTATGGTTCGCAAACGTTGGTTCGACGAAGTAACTCGAGGGAAATCATAATTTAATATCCTAGGAATGAAAAGATCAAATTTGTAACCGATAGATTTCTGTCTATTATTTATATTTATATTTTTTACTCCGATCTTTTTATCTGCTGAAGAGCAGGACGAGCGAATTCTAAATTATCCAAGATTCTAAAAGTCTCGTCTCGTCTACCACCCACCCATTCCTGTCGAGCTCCAAGAATATTTCTTAAGAGTACATCCTTATCGTTTGAGAAATAGGAAACTCGGAGTGCTCGATGCATAGAAAAAGTGCGCACAGGGACGACAATATTTTTTCCCGAATTTCACACGACACTTAAGAGCCTGTCAGAGTTATTCTCCTCGGCCATGCGCCCCTTTCTTGTTTCTCGTTGGGACCGTTTACTGGCGATATCGTCTGCTTAGTCTCAATGACTGAACAGACGCCCACTGCTCCTGCTCTGTTCACCGAAGGGTGTCATATGCCACGTTCGGATCATCCCTGTGTGTGTGGCCACTTCGTAGGATGTCACGCACATAACACCCACGAGCATGTATCGCCAAGAGGAGAGATTTTCTATCTTCACCTAGAAAAAAAAAAAAAAAAAGATTTCGTCGAGGCGAAGTGGTTCGAGGATTGTTTTGATTTTCCGATTTCTCTTCGACAACACGGGGAAAACTCGTATCTCGTAGATCGGTTCGCTTAGCGTTTAGTTTTTTGCGCAAGATATGTTTCCTGTTCAGAAATCAAACTAATCGGCGGGGATTTCGAGATAGTAGAAAATTAGAATCAGTGTAAAAAACAAAAAATAGGTGATGATTATCTAGGCGGAGAATAGAGTTTATAGGGTAACGATCGGGAAGGTGTATCCAAACTTCGTCTTTTTAAAAAGAAATAGAAAGAATCTAAATCAGTTGCGACAGTTCTCCGTAAAACGAACTCCTTTTCCACCGTTCCTATCAATTTTACCTCAGCCGTATTAAATATTTTGCGCCGCGCAACGTTACAGTGTCTTCCAGCAGAAGAGTCTCGTATGATGAGAGCAAAAATGACAAGTCGGTAGTTGACATTTTCTCAGAAAAAAAGCACAGTCTAAATAAAGCTGGTATCGGTACGGTAGCACGAATGCACGGTCAGTGAATCAGCGTATCGCCGATAAGAGGCGATAAACGAAGTCACCCGATATCGATAATGAATTTAATGACGGAGGGCGTGGTCCCCTCCTCCCCTCACCCTCCCTCCGCCCCACTGAATAGAAGCTGCAATCCATAGAAAAGTTTATCGTCGAAGAAAAAGAAACACGAAAGAATTTATCGGCCCCGTAAAAAGACTGCTACGCGATTCATGGGAGATAAACATTCGCTAACCGTGATCCTCGCTGCGGATCGATGATCCACGCGGTGTCGTAACCGCTCTTAAGAAAAACAAACTTCCTTAATTGGTCTCGGCGTGGAACGCCCCGGGGGCCTTAATTTATCATCCTCTCGCGTGTACGCGTAGGCTTTCGTAAATGGCGAATGGGATGATAGAAAGATCGAGGAGGGTGAGAACGGAGGATGCTCACGATTCGAGTTAGATCAAGGGAGTACTTTCTTACTTCTACCAGTTTCGGGATATACCAAAATCATTCAGACTTACTAGCTAACTTCTCGTGTCCGTATAGTACTTGTATTAGGAGAAAAATTCGACGATTAAATGTTCCTTAGTTCGTTGCACCCCGAAGAGTACAAAAGAGCAAAAGTCTCTGATCCAGAGACCGGAGTCCCACCTATAACTTAATTTAATATCGAACGAACGATTCGTAACGAATAACAACTAATCGTTTAAGTAAAAGTCGCCAGGGGGTGGTTTACCTTAATCTCAGTGGTTGCAGCCCCGAAACCAGTCTACGCTTCGGTTCTTCGGCTTCGAAGCTAGTCCGATAATTCTTAAAAACGTTCGAGCGTATTTTAGCGTCGGTGACTGCGTTGTGCAACAGTCACCGTATATCCGGGGCGGTGTGTTGGCATTTGTTGGTTAAGCCATTCGTTACAGATCGGCGGAGGGAACCTCTCGGACATACTGTGTATGGTAATCTAAGCTCGGTGTGTATATAAAACCAGTCCGTGTGCGAACAGCGCAACCCGTTCGGCCTCGAACTTATATATCCCCCTGGTTGCACCCCCGCTGGAAACGCGGAGGAATTTATACGATCCAATATCTGCCGGCGCAATATATTATGGACAGTTCGAAGCAGAGGCGGGCCGGTTCGTCTGTGGACGGGGTACGTACGCCGACGTTACAACGGCACACGTACAGAAATGACACGCGAGCATAAAGCGGCTTTGCACCGATAGCGGCGCCTTTGATGTGCCGTCGTTCCGACTACCTCCGGCATAAAATCATGAAACACACCGTCTAGGTGTCATACGTCGTGCCTGCGCCGACAACACGTTCGCTTACCTCCGACCTCCGTCGAGTTTTCTTCCTCCGACTCGATTTTACCCCTATTATCCAAGGAAAAATTGCCTTCTCGACTTTCAATTAGGAGAAGCGATAGTGATTCTTTTACCTGTACGTGAGGTGGTTGGCGTAGAAAACCTTTCTTTCGATTCCGGTGGAAGGTGAGAGCGAGATTTCTCCTTCTCGAATAGATTTCCTTCTTGTTCCTCCTCGTTTCGAGTTTATATATGTAATTAAATCGTTGGCCATCTGGTATCTGAATCGAATGCGCCTTTCCTTCGGCTGTCGCGACCAATGTAAATCATTTCGTGCCACTTTCTTATCACTTCCTCCTTAGCGCTGTCCTCCTTCAACGTACTCGGAACTAATTCGATAGAATCGACATAGACGATCGACGTAGGCTTTGTACTACAAGAAAAACGTGCAAATAGGCGCACGTGTTGTTCATGGTTTTATTGAGCTTCTTGTATGCGTCGTCGGGTCGCAATAAAACCTAGATTTATCGGTACCTGAACAACCACATGTCGTTTCGCGATTACAACTAGAGACGTTATTTGGAAAATAACGTTGGGGGTAGTTGGGAAAAATATGGTTCAATTTGTTTTTCGAAATCATAATTGTTGCGATTGTATTTGAAGTAGTCTCAAAACTCAATCCCCAATTTTACGTTTTGTCGGCCGCCACGTTTGTCCAACGCAGAGAAAATGGCGAAACGATTCGATAAAATGTTTAGTTCTGAAAATTCGTTTCGATGATCTTTACGCGCCCGATAACGGCGATCAAACATTGTTCGTTTTATTGCTCGGCTGATAATAAAGTAGCTTCGACGTGTTTCCCGTAATGGTTTTATTATTGTCGTGCCGCGACAGTTATCGAGTACAAAGGACAAATGCGTTTCAACGAATGTTTTCAAGAAAAATGTTCTTTGGTCGATGTCTACGCATTTATGACGAATACGAGGAAATCTATAAAAGTAAAATATTATAAAGTATCGACATACATAAACACCGGAGTCCACAAATAATATTTAATAAAACGTCGGCATTTTCCCTTCGCGAAATTGCGTCAAACGGATCGCTCTGTGTACCATGCTCGTAATTGCAAAAGAAAGTAAGCCAAAACCAAATGTTTCGTAAAGAAATTAATCCTATCAGGAATATTGTTTATACAAGATAGAAGAGAAAAGAGAAATACTGGAAATTCTTTTACAAAGCAGCCCTGGAGGAATCTTATCTGTATCAAGAATACGTGAGATTCATGGAAGACAAGTGTCGTTAATTAAATATTTTCACTCGATCGATCATGCCTCGACTTCCTTCTCGACTTTTCCGAGCCTTCGAGGTTAAACCGAATATAGGATGTATTTTTGTCGATACAAAAAACACTTTTATTTACGCGTCCCTGTATTCTGTTCTCGCGAACAACCGAAAACAGAAGATTCCACGAGAAAGCGAACCTTTCCCACAGACGAAACAGCGAAATCGTCGATTAGCTGCTGTTATCGTTGACGGATGTGTGCTCCAAACGCGAAAAAAAAAAGGAGCGTGTATTGTAACACGTAGCATTTACGTGAATTCCGTGGATCGAGGGAATCGCAGCGAAATCGTGCGACAGAACGGGAGCTCTGACATCATCGGGTGTCGACACAGCCGATTACCTGTTATCTAAGGAAATAAAGGATCGTCGGGTCTCTTTTTCGTCGAAACGCTTCCAGGAACCCGTGTTACCGCAATATCGCGGCGAGCACACCCACATCAAAGCACCGAAGAACTCCGCCAGCGTTGGTCCTCGTGTGCTTTGCACAACGATAAGATTTCCTCGATACGACTTGACCGTACCGAGCCGTTTGTGTGTATAGGTCAAGCGCACACATGTGCGCGCATGTGAAATTCTTCACCTGAAAGACTTCTGCAATAAACGAATAAAAAAAGAGCGAAAAATTAGTCACCTGGGTGGCAATTCCGGCGAAACGACGCGACGATGACGTTTATTCGACGGTAACTTTGTAAATATGTGTATTTATTTAGGAAAATTCGCAGAGAAAGCGTTTAACAGGGTAGAAATCATGCCATTGAACAATTTTCGGAATAAAAAAGAAAGTACACGAAACGTTGATTGTTTGGTATAAAGCTTCTACGCATCGATTGCCTTGATTTCTGCGGTTCCCAATTTCTCGCAAAAATCGAGATTCAACTGTAACTATATTAATAGCGGAGCTACCTAGCCCTGAATACCCTCAACAGCCTTAAATCTATAACTATAATAATTTTTGTAACTTAAATCGCAACAGACGTACCTCAAACAAACGAAACCTACGAATCTCTTCGTCTTCCATGTATTATTCGACATTCTTATCGACGATATAAGCGGTCTAATCGTTAATGCCTCTTAAAAAAAACACCGTAACGATTACTCGAACGCGTTGAAAGCTTTATAAGCGCCATTTGTCCGTAATCATGCTTCCGTGTAATGTCTGGGCTCCATCGCTTAACGATTTCGATGAGGACTTAATGACTGAATCGAGCCTCGCGTCGAAGAAAGTCCGAGCAAACGTTCGAGAGGCTGCCACTCGAAGAAGCACCGACGTTTTGGAAAGAATAACAGTAAAAAGACACGTGGTTCCTATTTTGCAAAGTGGTCGAGGCTTGAACGTCGAAGAACAAAAGCGAAAAACACGTGGGAAGATGTTCCTGGAGTGACTGCTTCGTGTCACTCGACGACGCTATAAAATACGACGCAGTGACAGAGAATAGGACCGTTTGCTGAATAGATGAGTTGGGTGCTCACGGTAGTTGGTCGCACACTGGGCTCTTTTGTAACTCTCGACGAGCCAAAAAACTCCGGTGGTCCGATTCAGTGGAACGCGAAAGACCAGAAAAATGAAAAAAAAAAAAAACCCTTGACGTAGTTTCTCGATGGTTCGTAAAACGTAGAGAAAACGGAGTGCAATTTTCTGGACCTATCGAACGTTGAAAAGATACGCTTAATTTCGATGTACAAGGCAAAGGAGTTGGAATAGGTCGCTCGAATCGCAGGAGTAGATACGAGGATCGACGTTATTTTAATTTACAAAGGTCCCTCGAGGTGGCACAGACCACGATATAAATATAAACTGTATAAATACCAACATCGAAAGAGCGAAAATTCCGAATACAAAAATATGAGAGCGTAACCAATATCTTCTTCGATAAATATCATTATCCTACACCGAGTATGCTGGTACAAGCATAACCACCTCCCGTCGCTATTTTCCTCGCGAATCGACTAGTCGACGTGAAAATTCGAGGGAAATTTCTTGCGCTAGGCGACGTGGCGGAGACAGGGGTTGGGGGAGGAGGAGGTGGAATGGCAGAGACGCAGAGGCACAACGGATTCTCTGATCTCCCGCGATTCCATCATCAATGACTCGCGGGCTCCAGGACGGCAGATAAAAGGCAATTGAATTTAAATCATGAATACGAACGAACCGAGCGAGAAGGAGAAGGACGAGAGACGGAGGAGGCGAAGGAGAGACGAGGAGAGCCAAGCTAAGCCCCGACGGCAATCTGGTGGTAGCTTTGTGACGGTAATGGCTTCAACCCCTGGCCTCCGACCCCCGAGGGCAGCACCCCTTCTCGTTTACCGGCGAACACGCGACCCACACGCGCGCAGCTCTCTCGTCCAAGTCGATTTACCTATGGATCCAGGCCCTCGCTGGAACCTCTTGCTCGCGGTGGACCTTTTCAGCCAGTAGGAACATTACGAGCTCGACGGTTACGGCTTTGATTCACGGCGAAACCGCGCCGGGGGTTTCCCAACCGTGATAAAACCGGCAGGCAAGTTTTCGGTGAATCGAATCCCTGCTCTAGTCATCTTTGCCAACTTGACGCTACGGAGAACCGAAAGATAGTGCATTCGATTTTCTATACATCGCAGGTGATATTTGTTATCGGCGTTGCCACGTCACTCAGAAATGCGCGACAGAACTTTTCCTAGGGCGGTCCTAAAGAGGTGCATATTTGAGAATTTTGTTGGGGGAAATGGAAAAATTGTTGGTAATTAGTGTAGCGAGTGAATGTTGAAACGAGTGCGAAATGCGCGCCGAACGAATGCGAACGAATGTGATCGAGCGACAGGTGACAAGCACGAATGATTGGCTAATGTACAGAGTGATAGGTGTGAGAATGCGTGTGTTTAAGGATACGTGTACGGGCGGCGAAAAGGAACGAGTCAGATGGATTGTTCGAGTCGAAAAATAAACATCTTTGAAAGTAGTTCCGACATTGGTGCAAGGGTATTCGAAAGAACGTTTCTTAGAGGGTGTGTCGCAATTTTTTCGTTTAAACGTATCTTGAATTAAGGAATACATATTGGCCTCGAGAAACCCTAAAACTTCTAACTAAGAAAGTTTATCGCCTAGATATTCATAAATATGCTCGGAGCGTCGCGACGCGTGACGCCAGCTCGGTATTCTGTAGATCGGTAATAGATTTTCGAACAAGTGGAGGACGGAAGGTCGTAGGAACGTCAGTTCCCGCTGTCTCCCCAGGAAGAATTCCACGGCACGCGAACGGGAGATGCTCCGAAGGAATGTCATCCTTCGGGGACCTCGTGGCCCTGAGCTCAGGGACACGGTCGCGTGGCGTTGACGAATCTGTTTAGTGCCATCATAATACCCAGCCGACGGTGCCCTTCGAGAAATTGACGGATCGAAGTCTATGGAGATGTTTAGGCCAGGGAGCAACTACCGTGCCGGTTTGTTTGTGCGGTTCTGCTACGGCAACTACAAGGCCGCGTGCTTCCCTGAATATTGCACTTTCTTGCTCAGTTTCTTCCTCGCCTTTCTTTCGGTAACTTCGCGCAATCCTTTCGCCAGTGTAACAGCTCGACATCTGGACGTTTGGAATGTATTTCATGAATTAACGCAGCAATATTAATTCATTTCAGTATACACAGTCGGTCCATATATATATTCGTACTCTCTAAGTCTATCGAAGAAATTTGTTTGAATTAAATTTTAGTCAATATGTTTATGTATATACATATAAACGTATACATGTATAAGCTTATTCGTATACATATTTGTAATGAAAAAATTAATTTGGTAATATCAAAACTATTATTTGTATATTCGTACCCGCTACGTCTATCGAAGAAATTTGTTTGAGTGAAATTTTAGTTAAAACGTTTCTGTATATACATATATAAACGTATACATGTATAAGCTTATTCGTATACGTATTTCTATATTTATACATACAATGAAAAAATTAATTTGATAATATCAAAACTATTATTTAATTTAGTCAAACTTTTCAATAAACATAGAGGTACGAATTAAAGTGGTCATCTTCTTGTACGTCTTCCTCGCGTTATTAAATCGATTCGATGCTTTCTTACCAAAAATGTATCAAGTGTCGCTCCCTATTACTTCGTCCGAGTTATTTTATTACCGAAGAACTTGATTTTAGTTTACAGTTTCACCCAAGCTTCTATATCTATTCGCCTCTACCCTGTAAATACAATCTACCTTAGAACCGAGCCTGCAAACCTCGATTCCACGAGTTCCAACTAAAGAATACCAATCCTTCCAAAAATCCGCGTAAAAGTCGCAATAAAACCACGTTTATCGCGCGAATAAAGGACGCGACGTTCGATGCTACTCGAAGAAAAGAAAAGAAGAGAAAAAGCGCTGCCCGATGCGTTTGGAGAAACGAAATCGCTCTTATTAATCTGCGCAGTCGGTCGCCGGGATCCCGAATGCCTTCGACCTACCGAAGCGGGGTTAGAAATAAAAGGAAGACCGAGTGGCAGGACGACCTTGGAGCCACGCGCCTAGGAAGGTGTTTTAAGGGCCCTATAATGGTGCCCCGGAATACCCATTCCGTTTCTTTATCCTCTGGTACCTTCGCCTCTCCCCCTTCTCTGTCTTTGTCGCGACCATAACTTCTGGCCTCGTTCCCTCTCGACTTTCCCGGTTAGGATCGTCGCTGTTTACTGCAGGGAACGAGTGGGCAGCGTGGCAATGAAAGGACGAGGAAGGGGGACAGAGAAAGAAGAGACAGTCCAGGGAAACTTTCATATTTACGAGGTCGTTGCGCGTCCGTTTACGATGGTACAATTCCTGTTTGCGATATTACTTATTTTCATTAAAACGGTTGCCGGTGGGTGGCTTCTCTGGGCCAGGCAACAGGGCCCCAAGGTCGTGGGGCCCGCAAGGTAGCAGCGCGTACCGTTGCCTGCTGGCCTTATGGCCTAGCGCTGATGCACCCTAACGATGCCGGAGTATCCTTAGTCGAAGGTCTGTCAAGGATAATGTAGAGCGAACCGGGCCACGCGCAACATAGCTTCGGAACTGCTAAGCGTCCTTTCCATTTTTTCTTCTCGCTGATCGAACCAATCCAAGAGATTATTCTACTCTGGGACTGTCTGGGCCTGAAACCTCTGCAAGACGAAACACAAGCTTACTTCAGGCGCGTTACTTTACCTCTGCAATTCGAGTTCGGACTAGCTCTACCTCTGCGAGTCGACGTTCACCTCCATAAATCAAACTTTTATCATCGCTACCTCTATAACTCGAAACGCTATGCGACAGAGACTGTCAGTAATTGACCAGTCGATACTGTCTACTCTCTTTCGATAGTTGGAACGCTCTTGAATATCCAAAAATATTGGAGGACGATTTCTCTGTTCTCGACCCTGAAACCGTATTCGTATCGAGGACTTCGAGTTTGAATTTAGATCTTATTTCATTTCAAATTTTTAACTACTCGCTTTCGTTGCCTGATCTCGATGCGTACTGAAGATTTTGCCTAAAACTACGCGAGATTAACATCGACACATTCGATAAAAACGATTGGACATAGTTACATCGGAATACATAGAATACATAGAACATATAGTTACATAGAATAATTTCAATTTTTCCACCGCGAGCCATGAGAAAACCTCTTTGAGTCTTTTTTCTTTTATTTTCTTCTTCGATAAGTCTAATAGACTTCAGTCAATGGAAATAAATCGTTAACATAATTTATCGAGGAAAATATCTCGGCCATCCGACGCACGAGATGGAAGCCGCAGCAATGGTAGCGCTTCTCCTTGAAAATATCCCAATCGATCTTTCCTCCCCTCGTGTAGGTACCTATGGAAGCCCGGCAACCGGCGTCGCGACGCCTACTCCAGCTCCACCCACGTATCTCGTACATGCGCAGCAAAAGTGCAGGGGTTGACATGTCAACGAAACCCTCGTAAAATGGGCCGCTCCTTAATCAGCTTGTCCATACTCGGAGGGTTGGTTACGTGTCCTCGTAAACGTGGATCGTTTCATTGCTCCGAGATGTCGGCCGATGAAAAGTAAACAAAGTACTCACTTCTTAATAATTATAAATCAATAGAGACGCTTGCAGAAATATAAAAAAGGTTGGAACGATATCTCCGTTTATTTGTCAGAATTCGAAGTATCTACGGGAGATGAAAACGATTCGCAGAGTTACTTTATGTCTAGGACTTGAATTTTAAATGATTCTTAATGCATAAATTTCTTCCGGGTTGAGATAAGCAGCGATGGATCGTTAAAATGTACTTGAAAGATTCGCATCAGATTTTCAGGTAATAATCTGATCAACTTCAAACTTACACAGAATATTCCTGTACGTGTTAATAATTTACTTAGTTACATATTATTCCGATAGAATCGTGGCCGTTTTATTAAAGAGTGGCGGATGGAAATATCCAGTTAGAAAAATCTGTTCTAGGTAAAGCTCGCGATTAGGGACCTGGACGTTGCTGGCTCTACCTGTGCCGTAACAAGAGCAAAAGCATAAACGATACAAAGGCCGCGCTTGTACAGAAGCGAGAGTCTATACAAGGGCGCGACAATGGATGCTCGCGATATGGTGCAGTTTTACGAGTAGTAAGGTCGACCCGCTTCTTCTCCCTCGACCTAGCTCATGATTTAGGGTATGTTTACCTGCAGTTAAGTACCTTGACGCGTCCGTGACGGCGTGGAAGAGCCCATTTGGCGTAAATAAGGGAAACACCGTAGGGAGCCTACTTCAAACGCATAGAAATCCTAACAATTTCTGTAAACACGCACGCTCATCCCCCTTTTCGCCATACTGGCACGTAATACGCTCGAAAATCACGAGGAACCCCGACCATCGTGAGTTTATCGTGACTTTCGGCCCCTATCGATGTTTGGATTGGTGCATGTACACGTGTTAAATAGACGTTCCGGATTAGACGGCTTTAGCGACTAATGAGAAATCAAAAGACGACGGGAAATGTAGCTGGCGGTAAGTAGAACTCGAGGACTGTTTCGATCAATTTTCACCTGATTCTCGAATTGTAGGAGATCGATTATATAACTTAATTTTATTAAAAAAGAAAGTGGAAAGAAAACGCCTGTTTGAAATGACAATAGTTCCGACCATTTCTTTAAGATGGCGCAATATGCCATCATTGTCGTCGCCATCTAGCGTTCAAGATTTCGAACTATCGCCTACAACGCCTCTATCGGGAAAACGCTCAAGCTTGTCCTCAATAATTCCTTTTATCACTGCTACATGGCGCCACTTAATGGTAAGTTACCGACAACTATCGGTACATTACCATCACGTCGGTAATTACCATATAAGTGGCGCCATCTAGCGTAAGGAGTAAGAACTATTTCGCTACAAACTTGGGCATTTTTCCACCGATGGCGCCACTGTAACCCAAACAATACCGAGGGGGGTTGGGAGGTAAGACATAATAAATTACTCGTGTTTATACGATAAAAAATGATTTTAGTGCAATCATTTCTACACCCAGGTTAATAAGATACATGAATAACCCAAAGATATTATAGAATCTCTTTGGTCTAACCCAGTAGGACGTTCACTCTTATAAAAACTGCACAAAATCAGAAAAATCTGATTACCTCACCTAGCTTACTTCGTTGTTTTGTAGTTATTATTCTTTACAGTATAAGTATCGTTAAAACTGAATAGATGTAAAGTGATGAGAAGATAGGACATATGGAAAATTAGAAAGTGAGGTTAAGAAAACAGGCGAGAATCATGCAACGAAAGCAATGTAATAATCTACGTTGTAAGATTCCAAAGAACGGAATCTTTTCTTCCCTCGACATACACCTCAGAGAATAGATCGTACCAAATAACGAGAAGTTATCGTGGGGTCGCAATATTGCACTGTTTTCGAAAACGGTATTTCGTTTGCATTATATCGTTTCTAGAACTAAGAAACGTGGTTTCCTGCGCTGATTAACTGTGATCTATAAAGAGAAATAACAAAAAAAATTAAGGACAACATTGAGAGCTACTATGACTATCCACATTGTCATTGCTGATACGTGAATCAAAAAGCAACTGCTTTGGGGGGGGGTCAAAATTAAATCTCTAGTAGAACCAGGTGATAGAGAAGATGTGGAATTGTGAGAATGGACAGCAAGAACACTGCTCAATTAGTATGTCTCGTCTATCAGAGCTAAAAACACATCGGACTATATTTCGATAGTGTTCCGTATGCAGGGAGAAGACGTATATCATAGAATCGAAGCCATAAAACGTGGTGGTATTAAGAAATATTATCTCTTCTACTCTCAGTAACAACGTTGTAAGAGTGGTTACACTTTATTTTTTTTACACAACCAATCGTCTCTCTCTTTTCGATTGTACAATCTTTTACAGAATACCCTGTAAATGCGTGTGTATTTGTGTGTGACGTGTCAGTGCGCGCGCGCACCTAAGTTGTAGGTACACGTGAACGAATCTGTCTGTAATTTCGGCAACTCATAATTTATACGAAAAAGCGTGATAACACATATGTATACTTCACTTTCGAGAGCCGTTCCGTTACGAATAGGAGTTCTGTGACTTGTATCGATCCAACATTGGCTAGTAACACATAACCCCACCCCCGTGAAGAAACAACGCTACTCTCGTGTGCTCGCGATTAGTACTCATGTTTCTGGTTGCGTATCGTGTCCCACGTTTCACACGATTTCTACACGAATTTTCTAAAATTAACATGATTAATAATACCACTTGCGTTAATTGCTATAACATCTAAAAAAAAAAAGAAACAAAAAAAAAGGAAAAAGAAAAAAGAAATACATTTAAAATCACCGATAAATATTATTCGATATTTTTCCCTTCGAATCGAAAACGTTCCGAGCTTATTAATCGTAAGAATACTTCGCGATAATATTCGATCAATAAAACAACTTCAACGAGATAAAATTTCAAACTCACCGGCAATATCGATATAAATCTTATCAAAATATTTTTCGCTTAACAAAAAAGAAAAAAAAAAGAAATGAAAAGTATAAATCAATATCCTGAACATATGAAGTTCGCAAAACTCGTTCCCACAATTAACAATATCCGATACAATGTAACCAGAAGTATAGGCACTAATGTTGCCTTCGGAAAGTCAGGACTGCAAGAATGATAAAACGACCGCGACTCAAGGTTTGGGATAAAAAGAATTTAGTATTTACAGTTCGCATCCGACACCCTGCTAACTCATTAATCCGACTCAGCCAATGTTAGACCGATCGATTGCTCTGTTTGGTCATTATTATCGTCGAGAACAGACAAGGCAATGAGCCAATCCAGCATCCCACGATACGTGACCTACGTATCAAACCTTATTCAACCTAAAGAGCCAAGACAATCGAAGGCACACGTGCTAGGAATTTGGGGTATATTAGTATATACGAGACTCGAGCGTTACATGCTTCGGTTGCATTGGATCTTTGGTCTGTACACCGATACAGCTAATACACCAGAGATGGACAAAATTCTTATTTAAATAAAAGTCTCGGGTAACGAATAAAAGATAAATAACTGTTCATTCGTTACTTATTAAATAGAAATTAACATTTTATTCGTTATGGACTATTTTATATCTCGCATTGAACGAACTTATCTTAGTAATCGATCGATAGAATTAACGTTACGAATAAATTGCTATACACTTGATTTTATTCGTCATGTTAGTCCGAGTGGCGCATTATTTTATAGGCGACACGAGTTTCAAAAACTCATTCTTGTTATTTATATGTAACATATTTTTTAAAAATGAATTTTCTAATGTAAAAATAAAATAAAACAACATTTTTGTTAACTTCTATTACAAACACATTAGCAGAACAGTCGTTCTATGACCTTAAAAAAGTTAAAAATCATGTTAGAAATTCCTTTGGTTAAGGAAAGTGTAAAATAGTATAACAAAAAAAAAAAAAACTAATGTATAATTTCTCAGTTCGGAACCACGTAATTCCAAACAGAGAAGTAAAACAACTTATTAAATTAAGTAAAGACACGTGTATTATTTCTGAGTTAAACGGTTCATTTAAGTTGTATATTTCGTTTATATTGTTGCCTCGATAAATGAGACTAAATTTAAAAATATTCTTAATTCGTTGTTTCGTTTTTTTTAGTTAGGTGGGACTCAAAATTCTATTTCGTCTCGAGCCCCATAAACGTATAATGCGCCACTGATTAATCGAATAAAATTTTGCCCATTTCTGTAACCATGCTGCATTCAAGACGAAACGTTTTAATTTTGCTTGAGTTTATCGAAATCGATTTCGGCGTAATTGAAGCTCTCCTGCGACGCCGGCGAGACTGGCGCCGTGCTTCCGATCTCGGGAAGATCGAGACTAGCGTAGTGCAAAATTGTCGGGCCAGTTTGCAGCTTGTCGTGACTCTCGTTCTCTAACGGGCTTGGCGTGGCTGTAGGCGTTGGTGTTGGCGTTTCGTCAAGCAATTTGGGAGACGATGGTTGCTTTTCGACGGTTGTACTCTCGACTGTTCCCTTAAAACCAGAGAGCGTAGGACTGGTGTTAGGAGACGCAGTTATCAAACGTGGCTTCGACAAATTCATATCGGCAAACCTCTTTGTTACAGTGTTTAATATGTGATCTTGCGAGGCCATCAAGTCGGATATCATTCGATTGACTTGTTTATCCTTTCCTCCAGGACTAGGCGATCTGTCGTTGACTACGTTCACAGACGTGTTGTTCGCTTCTGTTCCTGAAATGGAACTATTGACCGCGTTAACCCTACTAGCGGGTTCTACGATCGAACAGTCGTTAATCTTGGAAGTAACACTTAACTCTGCCGATTCGTCGTTATTCTTTTGATGAATGAAGGATTTCTCGGGCGACTGAGGACTATTTAAGGAGAAGGGGAAGATAGTCGCCGAGGAACCCGTCGGAGTTGCTCGCGGAGGCGAGGCAGGAGTACTCGACAAGCTCTCTGATTCGGGACTTCCGTTTAGGGGTAGGAAGCTAGGCGCTTTTACAGGCTTGTTACCGGCTTGGATCGCGATCGGTTGGGAACGCAACTTCTCCTTCCTACTACCCGTTCGCGTTGGTTTACGGTTACTTCGATTACTCATATTCATGTTTATGTAGTCTTGTTCTAAGTTTGTTCTCGATTTAAAGTTCATCTCGACGTAATCGAAGGGTGGACGTCGTGGAAGATCAACCGGTGCCGTTCTCGTAACCCCTAAAACGTAAGTAACCGTTATGCGTCATAAAGAAACAATCATTCAAAAAAATACAATAATAGCTACGGATCGATAAGTCAATTCTTGCAGTGTTTCAGAACTACGAGATCGCTTTGGAACGAATTTCTCACCTGGTGGCCCGTTAGATTGGACGCATTCTTCTTGCATAGGCGACGAAATTAGCTTTGGACTCGTATCGGAGTGGGACCAATCCTCCATTACACCACGCATTCTCATGTATGGGCCTTCTGCCTCTTCCACTGGCTTCAAAGTAGTAAACTCGGGTTTATGTGTGGAAGCAGAAGACGTTACATGTACATGACTATGGTTCTGATTGGCAGTGATTGTATTATTATTGTTATTACGATTGATCTGAAAAATTAAACATTATTTTTTAAATAAAATTTAGTCAAAGATTTATTAAAAAGTTAAATAATAGTGAATACCTTATTAATGCGACTCATATCGACGTACGGGGCAGTGGTCGACGATGGCGGTTGTCCAGGAGACATATCAACATAGGAACTGGTGTCGGTGGCAGTAGAGTATGAATGCGATTGAGAGTGTGACTGCGAATAAGACGAAGGCGATGAATGAAGTGTTGTAGAAATACTGGGTTTTGTGAAATCCAATTCCATTAGATCTTCCATGCGTTCAGAGGCAATGGAACAACCGGAGTTGTGCCCCCAAGAACTAGACAGCAATGGCGCCGAGTTGGATTTGGTAGAACTCGAATTCTCGCAACCAACGGGCAATGGTGCAGTGATTACATTGGCTAACCTCCCAATCTCAGGTCTTTTAGACCTACTGCCTACAGAGAAAGCTCGTACTCTGCTGGCTTCCTGTTGAGTAATGTCCAACCTATCCAAAACAGCGCGAGACATTGAGCTGTTTCATTTCTCTTACCTATGTTTGTAATCGCTATCTTACAAAATTTACATGAAATCCGTACCTATTCTTACGATGCCTATTCACGGGTTCTGGCCGAGATCCAATGGAATAGGCTCTCGCTGGTCTAGCTTGTAAATCATCACCTGGCGGTAGGAAGCTGATTACTTTATCCAAATGATATTCGGAGAACCGTAAGTCTGTACTAGGTGTACCAGACGTAACGGAACAGCTACTCCCACCGTGCTGAGACGTATCATCGGAAAAATGGCCATTGTGACTATGCGAAGGATCCATATCAACGTAACCGTTGTTTCCAACAGGTGCCATAGGTACGTAACCCTCTGGTAAAGTATTAGTTTCTTCGATAAGAGATGACGCCCGCGAGTGCGAATGCCCTGTCCCTACATTCATCGGCATGTAGGCTCCACCGCCGCGGCCAGGACTCGAATCACAAGGACTGTACATATCCATATAGGAACTCTGCTGCCAATATAGCAAACGACATGTGTTATTATTTCATTTTTATAGAAATAATTAATAGACTAAATCGAAGAAGAGCAAAATATGTACATCCTCCTATGACAAGTTATTCTGAGAAGAACCGAGTATTAAAACTGACAGCTCACCTGGGAAGGAGAATGTGACTTGAAATTTGGCGAATATTTGTAATGCGAGTGCGACATAGTCCACGGAGCATAATCGTCGCCATTCTCCTCCAAAATGACAGGCTCGTCGGGCGTCAAAGAATGTCCATATCGGGATACCGTGCCCTCCTCTAATACACTTTCGCCACCATCGTCCATCGAGAGGGACGAGCCCGCGGAATCAGTGGAATAAGCTCCGGAAGCGGGACTGAGAGGCATCGAGCCGATCGGCGGCGAATAGGAAAGGCCTCTCGCGTACATAGAATGCGGTCTCAGGATGTGAGACACGAAATGAGTCCGAGGATGGCTCAGTATCGATGTAGGGTGACTCTCGCTGGTGGTACGAGCCCTCGAGGGTAAGCTGTCACATCTGTCGCGTCCGTTTGGACCTATAAAAAGATGATAGTTAGAGACATCGTCGCGAAACATCGAGCACAGGCAACAAAATTTTGAAAAACATCCATCCTCCCAGCATAGCAGCGGTTAGTTCGTTTGCATATCCAAATGATTCCATATAGATATCTGTATATATTTATGCATATTCATTTAATATAATTTGTTATTCATATAAACATATATTTTAGGTCAAGCAATGGATAGTGATTAAAGAGATGATTCCAAAACGGCGGGACAAATCAGGCGGAGTATATATATAATCGATGCGCAGGAGGTTGCAAAACAATCAAGGAAGAATGTGTCGCATTCGGAGTGAACAGAGGTAACGTGAGAAACGTTACTCGAAAGGAATGCCGCACGAAATATTCCATTGACCGCTTTGCGCGACGAAGAGAACGGAAGAAACAAAAGGAAGCGTTACTTCGTTGTGAAGTAAAGTGCAACTGATCGCATGCGAGTAGAAGCTTGCATATCTACGGCGATAGCGATGATTACGCGAAGAACCGTAATTATATATTACGCAACAGCAATAGTATCGATTGTTTTACGAGCAACTTTATCGCAACCTTTAAGTCCGACCAAGACGGACGAAGAAATAGTGAAGGGGTAACAGAAAAACAGGACACAGCGAGGCAGAGACACTTAAAGAGAAACAAAGAATATCTCTTGCTGACTTATCGTATGACGAAATAAAAATACATACAGCGTAAAACTGATCTTTTAGATGATTGCATTTGATTGATAATAACGGCAGCTAAGGGCAGCGACAGGGTTCTCTGGTGGGATATTGTCGCGGTTGTGGTTGTGATGGTCACGGTAGCGGTCGTAGTGATGGTGATAGTGGTGCTAGTTGTTGTTGTTGTTGTGACATTAACGGATTGGGAATTATTGGCGGAATGGGGATGACTCGCTACCGAATGACGACGTCTAGTAGTAGTGGCACAGTTGGTATTAGTCGTGGCAATCCCAGCAGTCCCAGCACCGGTACCAGCAACGACTGCAAACCACACAGCTCTCACTGTCGTACAATTACTTCCTTTTTCGTCTATTTTTTCAGAAAGATTCATTGACTCGATGCTGATAATATAACGATGATTCGATAAAAAAAAGTCGCTATAAAATACGACTTTCTCTGGATGATTTTACTTAATGGACGATATTTTTAATTGTAACTTTTGTAAATTTGATCATTACTTTGTTTCAAGTGTTTACATTTGTTTTTCTCTGCTCGATTTCGTTAATATGTATATATACTACCCTCTACCAACGCGAGATTGAAAGATATTGTGCAATACCTAGGAACTTGGATACGAGTTCGCGACGATCTAATCGATAAAACGTCGTCAACTTTGCTACAATGTTATGAAATTAAAAGATATCGGAAATTTTATACAATTATATTTTTTTTTCTCTAAAATGAGTCTACCAATTATTCGACATGTTTATCTAGAAACAAAAATGTTTATTTACGATAAAAGGATAACGTATAATAATTCGATTCGACTGAATTGTAATCGCATCTATCACCCTTCGATACCCACGTGTCATGACAATGGAAAAAGCATACAACTACAATGACAGAAAACAGACCCGTGACTGTATTGCAAGAAGAGGTACTCTGAGTCTGATTAGACTGCTCCTGTTCCTGCAGTGGGTCCACCTGCTCCTTGTGCGTCCTGTGTTCCTCTGTAATACCCGCAACCCATTTGTGTTATTCTAAAGCTAACTTTTCAATTGTACATATCGTGATTCAGCTGATATTTTAAAGCATATAATATAGCACAGTTATGGTATGGTCTAAAGAAATCTATATCTTGGGCAACTTACACATGGATATAAAAGGAATACGTAAGAGGATGATTCCTGTACAAAGGTGCATTAAACATCGAGTGTTCGAGAAAAGTCAAATGCTAGAATATTATAAACACGCAGTAAACTTATTTACATAACTGAAAGTGTGTTTCTGTGGTCGATGATTGTGAAAAGAAATTGCGATAAACCATAACTGATATAGTTAGTGTCAAGATGTGCTTAGGAATGAATGATATTTTCAGGGTACGGCTTACCCAAAGGTGAAAAATTATGGAATTTTTGTCCAGCATGTCGACGTGGTAGAACAAAGATTGGCTTGCTGGCCTCTGTCGCAGAACAGCTACGCATTCTTTGTCGTGGTTCCACATCGTCTTTACTACTGCTAGAATTACTCATAGCATTCATGATAGCGGCATGCATATTGCTTGTAATGTTGCTATCTTCAGCTTCCATCCACAATTCTCCACCACCAGTGATCGCTGAACGACCTACTTCCATATAGAAGATACGACCCATATGTCCGCATCGTCTTATGCAATTTAACTATGAAATAAAAATTGTTCATTAATTACATTCCTTAAACCTAATAAACTTTTTCACAAATTTCAGACTATGTCACTTATTAAGATAGCAAGCTTACAGGAAATTCAATAGAATCCGAATTATCCTTTGCTCCAATTTTCACCAGACTTAATGTTCGATCAGTTAAACATAGCCTATAGGGACCAAAAATATTTTTTCGTTCGCCTAGTCCTTTTTTCTGCATTGTAACTTGCCATACATGTTCTGAAATAAAACATTATGGTTATATCTCGTTAGAATTGATACTATATAGCAGTACTGCGAAGAGAAAATTTGTTTAATTTTAATGTTATAAGTCATATTCTTAAATATTACTTTTGTTTTTCATGGGTTTGTGTATCTTGTAAACTATTCTTATATCGAATAACAATTTTGTTCGCAGCATCTCATACGACACAAGTTGTACATACAAGATGTTCTTCATAATTTTTTTCCTTCTCTCCTACATAAATTATTTTTATGAATACTGTGGTATATATATTTCACGCATATTTTACTGTGTTTTCCCATTAAGTCTGATGGGTAATTGTTGCCTTTAAGAATAGTTCTTATTATTTTTATGTTGCCTTCTTTGAAATTTGTATACAAAAGTTGAACTGCCCTGTTCTGTTATATTTTATGTTAGCATATGGTTTAACAATGTCAACATCAAAATTAAACAAATTTCGGAAGGTTCACCGTGATCAACAAAATTGAATCAATCTCTTTATTATGTATTGCAAAATTATAAATCAGTTTCTTTCAAACATTATTTATTATTATCGAGAGAATCAGTTAATCCATCGTTAAATTGCTTTAAATAAATTATTAAATTGTATTATACAATGATCATGCAAGTCGGATAAATTTTTAAGAATTCTAAACATATAAGGAAGTTCGATTAAATAATTACGAAATCAACTTTACAAATCAAACGACTACATTATTATAAGAGAACAGTTTTAAAGTAAATTTGTAAAAAGAAAAATTCGAGAGATCCGCTAATAGTTTGCCTTTATCGAGGTGTTTGCGCGGAAAAGTGAAGCCTGAGACACACTGTTATAGACAATGACGCATTTGAAATACAGGTAAACAACTGGCCCGAAACTCCAAAACATCGAAGTTTACTGCCGCTCGTTATTTACGAGGGATCGAGGAAGAGAGCGCGACCATCGATATTATCAAAGAAATTTTCGTCCACGAAACGCGTTCGTCTCCAATATGCGGTCTAATTCTAATTCAAACCGTAATAGCACATTACCAAATATAGGCCGAGGTTGTTCTCCATCGGCCACATCTCCGGTCTGAAGTAAAAGCATCGCCTTCAGCCATTCGTCCAGTTCTTTTTCGCTCTCGAGAATCAAACAGAAGCATTCGTCTTTCGTATACAACGCGATAACGTGCTTGTGTTTAGTGTCCTCGCGTTTATTGATATTGAAGCAGCTGTTTAGTATGATCCTACGCTTCGGCGGCTGCCTATTGTCGAACTTCTTTTTGCCATCGTAGTATTCGAGACAGGCGGGGTATCCTGGCGCCTCGCCGCGCAACACGAAGTATTTCTTCTTTTGGGTCTTCAATTTCTTTACATGGCCGCAGCGAACAACGGGACCTCCTGAAGGGGAGACTAAACCCCTGCCCGAAGACATCGCCGCGGTGACGATCAAAAAGGCCGTCGTTGCGATGAATCTTACGAGACCTCTTAATCACACCTTTCTATCCGTATTATTTATATGGTACGAAGCAATCGTGGATAATTGGTCGCGTGCATCTTGTACCAAAACATGCTATTCCGATAGTTCATCGTAGACAGAATGCGTAATCCCACCCACGTTGCCGTAAGGAGCTCGTACTACACTTCCGTTCTCAATTATTACTTGAGAAATACGATCGTGGAATCCGTGTACGCGTGACCACGTTTCACTGCTTTCGCGCACATGTTTTCGAAAAAAGAAAAAAAATAACGTTTTCTCAAAACTCGCGTAATCGTGTTGTATTGTTTTTCTCCGCGCAACGTGTCCACCGTGCTGCTTTTATCGCGGAAAGGTCGTCGTCGATATCGTTGTACCCGAAGCACGCTAACGATGGAAGCACGTGTCGGGGGTAAATAAGCAATAACACGCCACCACGGTGCATGTGTACTCAACGTGTACTAAGGGCGTTGCATACTGCCCGACGCACCACGGACAAAGGTGTATTATCGACTGACCACGTTTTTCCGAGGTTATCGAATTAAAAAAAAAACGGCTAATCCCACGACGCGGAGACCCGAAAACTTGTTCGCAGGGCAGATTTCTCGGAAAAACCTGGAATCCGTGTACCTGCTCAGCTTTCCGCGATGGCGATTCTCGCGTAGCTCTAGCTCTGGGTTCCACCTGTCACGCGTTTTCGCCTAATTTCGCCCACCGCGATTTGTGGGCTCTGGTATATTACCCAGGACGGGCTGCGCGCAGTCTAAGTCTAAGCTCAAAAATATTCACCACCGTTTACAGCGTTTCACGTTTTTTTTTTTTCACTTGGAACGTCTTTATCAGAGAACCGCTTAAAACCTCCGAGAATTGTTTTTCTGGGCTACGAGGCTCGTACACCTGTTTATCGCGTCGAATAACACGATTTACTGCGTGGTCGTCCACAATGGTTGGCGCGTATATACGTACACAGGCTGCACATATAAAGAAACGGTTGTACACACGATGATACAAGATAGAGAGAGACAGACACACGCGGGCGTGTTCACGTGTACAATGGGCCAAGCGGATTCTTGCCGTTTAAGGGGAAAATCACCAAGCTCCGGCTAACCTCTCTTCTTTCGTGGCGAACAGCTCGTTTCGCGTACGAAGAAAGCGCTTCGCGTCTGCGCAAAACCGTTTTCCCACTGACGGACTGGCTTTCAACCTTTTCAAACACCTAACCTATACACGCGTATCTGCTCACGGTGACATTTATCAATTTTTTAAATGTCTAAGGCGTACAACAGTCGCATTCGTACAGAATGGAAAATACCATTTTTGAGCATTGATCGCCAGAAACCAATTGATGCTCTATTCAGAAATGAAACAACGGTGTTTTAAAAAGTATCAGAAATTTGACAAGTGATGAGTTTTAAGTTGTCAGTTAAATGTCAATATAAAGAGTTACAGCGTAAATTCACAAAGTTTTAATCGTGTCACTCGCGAAGCGAAAATGCGAATGCAGCGAGCTATCGCTGCGGACAGAGCATCGTTATATCACAGTAATTCGTGGGACGCACATGGATTTGTATGTATCGAAAGGTTAAATTTGCTGTGCGCATCGATGTTGCGCAGCCGTCAAGAGTTTTAGCGCGCGAGACTGATCTGCGTCGCGAAGAAGAAGAGGGACAGCCAGAGCTTGGGAACTTTCCCCTTAAACGGCAAGAATCCGATTGGCTCGTTGTACACAACGCAGACGGAAGCATGCGCGCGCGCGCGCGCGCACTCCTGGCGGCTGGCTTGTTTGCTCGTTCGCGAGTATGTTTAGAGGAAATACGTAGAGAGGCAGAGAAAAAGAGAGAGGGCAGACAACGCACACGCAGGTGGGTGGTTGAACCCCTGTTATCGTCGGTTGGCGCGATGTAAAGGCGGCCTGTCTCGGATAAATAGGCTATTGTCAAGGGCAGAATGGTTTTCTTTTTCTCATGCGCAATAAGTAAGCACATCAAAACACGATGGCATTCCAGGTCGATGCGAGGTACACGCACTATTCTTCCCACACCCCTTGTATATCGAGCACTTCGCGGAAACACACGTACGGAGTTCACGGTGCTGTTAACAACATCACGGCAACGTGTACGCCTCGTCTTGAACGCGAACTCCCGAACGAGCACAACACGCGAAATCCGTTCACGGTAATCACATCTGCTCGAGGTGAAAAATTTGGGTCTCCTTTCGTACCCACCATCCCTCTCTGCCCCCTACCGCCCGCGTGCGAGCGAGCGACAAATAACCGCGTCACTTTGCGTTCACGAACCTGTGGCTTGACTATTTTTCCGTATAGCCAAGTTAAAGATCACCCGATTCCGTGGTACCTCCCGCCCACGTCAACATTCACGAACGACACGCACATATATCTTCGACTTTTTTCCGTCGCACGCATAGACAGCTAAATAGGCGCTCATGTCCATCTTGTAAAGGTCATGTGTATGGTAAGCTCCGCAGTTGTAAACAAGATGTACGCAGGCGCTAACCGCTCGAATGGCGGCGGCGACGGCGACGGCGGCGACTCGATACGCGATACGCCACGACTGTAAGTACACGGAACGTACGTAAGTATTTACGTACATACACATGCCGGGTGTCTCCTTTGCAGTGGCGTAACTATCATGTCGACTAAACACCGCAATGCGGTGGATCCTCCCGGAGGTCATTCAAGTTGCGCCTACATCCTTCCGAGAAACGTAAGTTATCGACGATCGAGGCTGGGTGAAGTGTGCCTTTTAAATAGTGAATAACGAACGGCTCGTTTTATTTGACACTTCCAAATCATGTAAAATATCGTTGGATCTCGGTAAATCGAAGTCGAAAGGAAAATATTTCGGGTTATAGAGAATCTTTATTCGAATTTCGATTAATAGAAGCTCGGTAAGCAGACTCGACTTACGCAGGCGGCTGAAAATAAAACGGAAATAACGAAAGAGTTTTTCGATTTACGCCGTTTTATTTGGACTCGAGAATGATCGATAAATTTTATATTGATCGTTGCGCGTGTAAAGACTACGTAAAAGTGAATGGCCATTTATCGAATGCAGAAAGTATATCATCTTTATTTGCTCGTTCTTACTCACTATTATTTTCACGCGAGTCATCAAAACATTGTTTCATCATCTTTGTTAACGTAGGAAACTTTTGAACGTTTAAACCGAGAACGGTAGATGGCCATCCCATTTCATAGAATTTTCGAACGTTGAATAATCGTAAAGTTCTAAAATTAATTCTTTTCATTTTTTTTATTGCGGATCGAAATGGATAATTCGAAAAATTTGCTTTTCAGAAATCATTTTTCGATGCTGGCTGTACTTGCCAACTTTTCAAAATAATAATTCGATTTCATTCGAGCTAGTTTATTTAAAATAAACACAGCCAGACCTAGATGCCATTTCAAATAACAGTCGCCAAAAGGAATGCGACTGAAATAGCATTTTAAATATAACATGAAAACTTAAGAAATAATACAATTTTGTTTGAACAACAAACGAGTAAAGTAAATGTAATCTATTTTGGTTTGACAATGAGAAGTAGAAGTAGAATAATACAAACTATGAACCAGAATAAAATTGTAAACAGAAATATTTTGTCTTATATGATTTATTTTATATGATCTACATGCAAATTCAAGAGCTGTTTATATTTTCACGGTTAGAAGGAATTTATGGTGCTATCAGTGCCAGTGGCGCATCTATGCGCGCGTCGAACAATGAATGACTTAACACAACTATGAGAACTATAACCATAGTTGAAAATATGCGCAACACTTTGGTTATGATACAATTTTCAACCATTATATTTGTTACGCCACTGCTTCCTTTAATATCTCACACTGACATAGGGCGTCGCAATATAGAGACGCGCGCTTGCACGAACATATATGCGTGCTTTCAAGTCAAGGTGGACGACTATGGATACACACATTTTGCTCGCGTCTTTCTAGGTATTGGATCCTCATCGGCAGTGTCATTTGTAAACACATACGTAAGCATATAAATAAATTCCACTGTACTAATCGGTCGTATTAATCGTCTTTAGCAGTGTTGATGAAATTTCTAGTAAATAGTGAGTCATAATATTGTATAATTTAAAAATTAAACATGGACGTGATTAAATTTACGTTTAATAAAAAAATATATGTGACCGTTATATTATTTGTATAATTGAATGATCCTGTTATAATATGTAGATAAGTGAATTACGTGTTTCATAAAGCCCCCTAAAATATTAGATATTCGTATACAAGGTTCAGAGTTCGTATTCGACCGTTTTTTTTTATATGTGATTCGTACCCGCGCGTACGAAAATATAGATTACAAATGGAAATAATTACAAATTATAAAATTATATTTTTATTGCATCGGAGGATAAAAAATTTTTCTGAATAATCTTGAACTTAATTATTGAAAAATACATTTTATGGTGGTATAACAACATATCTTAGGTTACATGAATACAATTTAAACGTATAAAAATAAAATATTTAATTTATAGATTATTAATCCATTTATACTCAAAGAATACTGACTTTAGGTGTTCTGGAAATTGGGTATCTCTTGATTCGATATTCTTTAGAAATGAAAGGTGAAGATATATTTACAAGCCTTATAGGTCTATTGTGGAAGAAAATCAGAATATCTAATTATCGCTATATAAATGATCTTTGGTATTAATTATGATATGTAAATCAGCAACTTCTCAATGGAACAATCAGTCATGAATAATAATACCTTACAAGTAATACAATGTATCAGAAAGTGATGGATTAGGTTCCAATTGTAGATTTTGTCCGACAAGAGAGACGAGTTTATGTGCATACTGGCAAGGAGCTGGAACTTTTATAGTGCCAGGCCAATTATAATATAAGTGGCAAAGCTTATACGTCAATCGTTGTATATGTTCAGCCTTCATATTTTTATTATCGTAGGCAACAATGTAGTGTGTTGGCGATACTGTACCCATTCGTATATTCTGAGATACCAAGAAGAAATCGTAAAGATCCGCTGATTTCGTTATATGAGAATCCACAATTGTCCCTGGTGGCGGATTTTGTAGGTCTCTTGACTAAATGTACATAAATAAATTATATGATTAAACGGTACAAATTATCAATGCATGTTTTTTTTTCGTTTAAAAACTTACAGCTTTTGTAAATAATCGCGTGTTGATACGTTTGTGAACTATCACAACGGTTAACGTCGGCTGATAACTTGGTTCTATATTTTTAAATGTTGCCAACATTTGTTTTACTTCATACTTAGTAACAGTTTCTATTTGACCATCGCCAACACCATCCCGGTATACGATAATACGATCCGGGTACAGTTTATTATGCTGTAATAGAAAGTGTAATAATACTTTAAACTATACATACCTAATTCGATATCGATTCCGAAATTCTAATGCATGTATACAATAATAATTAGTTACCTTGTAGTAAGCTTTTATTGCTGAAATTAAGCAAATCTGTAGCATATCAACTAGTTCTTGGTGTCGACCTTGTAGACAAATTTTACTGTGCCAAGTTGTTAGTGCTTTGTCGAGACTCGCTACAAATCCTGCAACGCTCCCTTTTGTTGATTGACCAATACCTGCATGATACACGTCTATTCCACATATCATGCAATTGTCCTAATACAGTAAAATTTAATAATCAAATCTATTTTTTTTAAACAAAATTAAAGTTAAAAATATCTATTTCGTACCATTGGCACAGCTAATGCCCAAAGTGCACCACCTAATTTACAGTTAATTTGTAAGGCAATTTTTTCTGTTATACTCTTTAACTTATCCCCGCGAGAAATAGTTCTGGACATAATTACTTGAGAAGGTATAGGCATTTCAACGCAGCACACTCTACAGAATAAGTAGCATAATTACACTAGGAAGTAATCATTTTTAGATGAACAAAGCGACAGTGTACCTCTTCACTGCAGAATATCTATCGGTTCGATTTGTAGGAAATATAATGATCGCTAAATTTACTGTTTGTTGAATGTTTCTGCGTAATTCTTGTACGTATGTTTCAATTCTATCATCTCTTAAACAAACCATGTGTGGGTCCCTAACAGATATACCCATAACTTTTGCTACATTTTTGAACATGCTCACAAATTCCTGTGCACACCTCGTATCCTTTTGACAGTGCAAAACGCACCATTGATTTAAATTAGTCTAAAAATATAATTATAAAGTTTAAAACAACGTGATATCAAATTTTATACATATATGGAAAATACTTACAGTTCGATATACAACATTTCTACAAGCAGCAGAACTCCATTCTGCAGGTCTATTAGGTGGAGCTGTAAACTTTCTATTATTACCAAAACATATCTCTTCAGGCTCCAGAGCTCTTCCACAAAAATCTACTATATCTGATTCTAACTCTAAACCCCAATTAGCTAATATTTGTCGCGGTACTTCGTTATCTTTTATTTGCTGTACAAATTGTCTTAACTCAGCACGACGAGCACTAGGTGACATTTTAGTTATTGCATCCAGATCTTTCATTACTCTAAAGTCTGAACGAATACTTTCAGTTAGAGTTGCTATATAACATAACTCAGGAACTAACAGTATCAGTCTTTCTTGTGTCTATATTTGAAATAACAGAAACAATCAATATTTGAATTTTATATTCGTATAGCAATAACAAAGAAAGTACTTACACCACCAGCTGGTAACTTAGTTTTAGAACAATGAACCAACAATGGTTGGCCTAAATCTTTTATTTGTAGGTTCCAGTGCTGCTTATAATAATCCACTAAAGATATTTTATCATTTTCTCTCTCAAATGTATATGTTGGGTCTTTTTCCCACGCAATATCATCAACACGGTAAGTTTTATTATTATACCTTGTAAAAACGGATAATCCAATTAATTCTCTCATTATCTTTTGCTGAAAGTTCGGATCCTTTCCAAAATTAACCCTGTATGTTGATTTGAAATAATGTTAGATTAAGTTTATATTGTTTGATACTTCACAAAATTGTTGGTGTATCTTACATTATATCACGCACTGTTTCCGTACGCATGACACGATGTTTTACATCTATGCATAACTTTAAACCTCCATCGTATTCATTAATAGCTGTGACATAGCCTGGCCACACTTCTAATTTGTGTTGTGGTACTGAATGTACACCTTTTGGATTTAAATTATGTCGTCCCATGCGAATTAAACTGAGGGATCGCATAACACGACCAAGTAAGACATTGAAGAATGGGATGTTCTCTGACATACTTTGCTCTTTTTTGTATGTTAGGGTTAATGTTACCGTAGACCCATCCATAGGATGCGTAGATTGAAGAACAGTTCTCTAAAATTTGTATGTCATACATATTTGTAAACACTTTCTCTTACTATTATTATTACTTACATCTGTTTGTAATTTTTTAGGCAAATAGAGCATAACACCATCGAATACTCTTGTCTCTCCTAACACTTCTTTCTGTTGATAAAGAAGTTTTGACCGAAGTGGTCGTGAATCTATGTCAGGATTAAATTTAATCTCGTAATTGAACAAGCATCTCTTAGCTATTAGCTTGAGATTTATGTAGTTTGCACTTAGTTGTATCCTAAAAGTTTATTGCTATCTTGTAATCTATTCTATCAATTGTTTAGACGTATTTATTAAATATTATCCATATATATGAACACATACGGTTTTCCACTTGTGCCTTGTCGAGAAATTGGTTTATCTTTTGGATACGATGATGTCGTAGTTTGAGTTGTATCTTGTACTGTAAGGTCTGATAATTTACCCAGCATTCCTGAATCATCTGCAGATGATTCTGGAACATTTTGTCGTGCTATAGGCTGTTCAATGTGTTGTCCAACTGAACTGTAAGAGTGTACATAATAAATATATATAATGAATATATATAAGAATATCTCCGAATGGTATTTATTACATGCAATTAATTAAGGTGCAACTTTAGATAGAATTAAATTATTAGCCCTGTAATACATTTTAAACTAAAGGAAAAAGAAGGTTTTTATTTGACTCTAAATAACATACCTAGTAGCCTTAATTCTGTTAAGTATAGATGCTCTACCTTGACCAGTAGTTGGTGTCTGTAGTAATGAAGGGTTTACTGTATCAGATTTTCTTTGCACAACCATTTCCAATAGCTTAGCTCTTCCTATTCCTACACAAGGATTAGGCAAAATGTCAGCAGTACTGCTGGTCATCGATAAAGATTGAGCTGCAGCTGCAGCTTTAGCTTCAGCTTCTGCTTTTTCCTTCTCCATTATCATTCTTAGGAGAATTCCTCCCCTTCCTTTGCTCATCTGCTTTCCTCTATCGTTATCCATTGCAAATACTTTTTATCTAATTTTTAGAAATAAGTCTAAAAAAATAACAATAAAAGAAGAAACTATGATAATAGAAATATAAATGCAAATATGAATCGTTTTAGTCGGATTATAAGTTAAAGTTTCATTAAGTAAAAATTCTATAAAGGGCAAATAAAAAAAAAAATCCAGAGGTCTGTGAAAGTATGTATAACGTAAATATCATACGTACGAGCATGTTTTTTTATAACTATATTATAAAAATAATTTAATTAAATTGTGTAGATTTGAAAAAAAATAAAAAAGCATGAGACGTGTATTTACATGCGTAATTTACATAAGTATAAATTCAAAATGAAATTTCTGAAAAGTCCGAGAATGAAAGTAAATAAATGTTCGATATCGAGATTATAAATAGGATTCATCTACATTATTTCATTTACAAATAATTAAATAAAAATTAAGGAATTAAAGATACAGATACTACGTTTGTTTTCTTACAACAATTTTATCACATTTATATTTTTAAAATACATTTCTTTATTTTTAACACGATACTGAAATATATATTACGAAAAAGTAAGAGATCTAGAAAATTAATATCAGATTAGTTTTTGCTTACTTTGTTAAATAATGTGCAAGGATAGGGAATCCTACAGAACACGATAAACGGAACTCACGTGCACAGGCACTGCACAGAACTGTGAGACTCAGGCTTATGGCGGTATGGCCCATAAGTTATAGGTAAGAACGTATACATATATATGGCCCTACACTCCTACACATTCGAAAGCGAAGGTAACAACACAACACGAATGGATGATAGCATAACCTAAAGTTAAGGAGAATTTACATTTGTTTCACTAGAGTTATGGAATACTTTCATTAGAGTGCTTTATGAATTTTCTAGGGACATTTCGTAGAGTCCTCCATGTTACATCAAATATGGCGGCAGGCGAAATTTTAAAACCGAGCAAGTAAAATTACACATCCGCGTAGTAGTAGTGTTCAAAAGTGTTTTATAGCTTTTATATCAAATTTGTTTTGCGAAATGAAGGAAGAGCAGACATTCACCATGAATATAGATGGTAAGTAACATTTTCTGTAAACTTAATCGATACCTGAATAGAATATATTCTAAAACAAATCTACTCGTTCGGTAGCTTTGCCGTCGACATTTTATTAGTGATATCGGTAAATATTTAGTCGATCATATTTATCTGTATGTTCGTTTCAATAGTAATATTACAAGGGTAATCATGAAATAATAAATTCCAAACATCTGTATTTGCATATATATTAACACGAAACAATTTTAATTCTAATTAGTTAGCATTAATAAAACTTTATTTAATATCGATATACATTGGACTGTATCTAATATTTATTTATAATCAATTATTTACAAGGGTCACTTTTTCGCGTAATTAATTAAAATAGGATTATTACAATAAACTATAAAGTGATTCAAACAACAATGAACCGGACGCGAAGAATCTGACGTAGTTCGTTTTCGCGAAATTGTGTGCATACTTTGCGAGTGTGATGGCAAGAAGTCTCTTCCGGTTGAGCTAACTACATTTCGTGCATGATCCGCGTGGAGGCGTTGCTCGCACAATACGATATATATCCGAAATCTGATTCCGACTTTACCTCTGTTAGGTATGGCACTTGACGCATTCGCGCGCGCGTCTTGAGATGATGCGTTCAATTCTAATTCCATTTAGAGAAAGAATTTCTCAAAATTCGAAGTGTGTCGACTCGACAGGCTGTACAGGCCGCCGTCGTGAAAATTCCTGTTTCCTTCTAGATAGCGAGCGATAGAAAAGCATTCTATTTGTTGCTTTCGAATGGATCTCTACGCGATGCAACAGAAGTCGCAGGACCTCGACAACGCGATCTTTCGACGGTCTAATTCTTTATCACAAGCCCGTTTGTTCATCCTCAGCGTTACTTTTAGGCTATTATATCTACACATCACATGGTATTAGCTTGCAGAATAAATGCAGGTGATGGACAGTCACGTGTTCCAGTGATCGTTTGATTATCTCGAGTTCCTCCGAATATGAATCGAATTTCTTTAACTTTCTTTGAAAAGTAACGATTTTGTTAGGCAGAAAGTCGTTGTTAGAAGTCATTGTCCCATCCGGATACGTCGTCTGGTGGCGGTGGATCGGAGTCTGCTGGATATTCGTCAAAGTTTGTGGTATCTATGGCACTTTGAACGCGTGGCATGATCGGAGGTTCGAGGGTTCTCGCTCTTAGGCCTTCCCAGTTAAATCCGTCGAACCACCTGCGTAGGTAAAATAATTGTTAAGAAACTACCCTTTCTTAGTTTCGGTTAAGGGTGTGCAGGAGCCAGAGCCAAACTCCGGGACAAGGACAGAGAGGGCGATACAAAAATTGCAGGAGAGACGAGGACTCGAATATATTAAAACCAGAATGATTAGAAAATATTGCTTCTTTGCTTCAATATCCTGGAAAAAAATCATGCTAGCCTAATCGCCCTGTCCTCGTCTCTCCTGCAATTTTTGTATCGCCCTGTCCTCGTCTCTCCTGCAATTTTTGTATCGCCCTCTCTGAGTTTGGCTCTGGGTCCTGCGCACCCTAAATTAATACTTGGTATACGTACTTGTGTTTTTGTATTTCGCTAATGCCACCTTTCTGGTAACCGAGACGCTCTGCCGCATTGTCCCTTTAAAGAAATACATCAAGATATAGATAAATACTTTGATAGCAACGTCGTTTCATACTTTAAACTAGCTCGAAGTCGTTCAACTGTCACGTAGCAGATATCAGCCCTTACCTGCAAAGTTTTTTAATCAAAGCAGTCGCATTTCGCGTGATAGACCTTGGGAACTCTATAGCATCGATTCCTTTCAGGATAATATTATAAGTTTTCATTGGATCGCCTCCAGCGAATGGCGGTGTGCCCGTAAGAAGTTCAAACATAAGAACACCGAGAGACCAATAATCAGCGCTGATGTCGTGTCCTTTATTCAAAATAACTTCTGGCGCAACATATTCAGGAGTTCCACAGAAGGTCCACGTTTTTCTTCCGTGGTCCAAACGCTTGGCGAAGCCAAAGTCTACGAGTTTCACGTATCTGAAATGAAATAAGAGTTATCGTATAGCATGCTATTCAGCGTGTCGAACTGCAACTGTAAGATAAGCCTGCTTTTTACCAGAGACTTACCCTTGGCTGTCCAAAAGAAGATTCTCTGGTTTTAGATCTCTATAGATGATGTTTCTAGAGTGCAGATAATCGAACGCTTCGACAACGCAGGCGGTGTAAAATCGCGTAGTACTGTCGTCGAAATGCCCTTTATCTCTGAGCACGGTCCACAATTCGCCACCTAAACAGGCTTCCATCAGCATGTAAAGGTACTTCCTGTCCTTGAAGGTCTTGAACAGTTTCACGATGAAGTCGCAATCGGCTTCGCCCATAATTCTCTTCTCGGACATTATATGCTGTTGCTGTCGGGTCTCGACGATCTGGGCTTTCTTCATTTGCTTCAGAGCGAAGGATCTCGTGCTGTCGCCGGCTATTTGAACTAATTCGACTCTTCCGAAACCGCCCACGCCCAGGGTGGTCAGCGGTCGTAGATCTTGAAGCTTTAGGTCTCTGAATTCCTCGTTCAATCTGCGTTCAAATATTATTACGATCGTCAGTTTGTTGGCTTCGCGTCTATCTCGTTTATAAGAATAACGTAAAAATACAAATTTGGTATTTTTCTCTGAGCCACGGCAACTTAAAATTTAACTAGAATAATCGTAGGTCTAAAGAATGATCCTAAGCGTTACAATAAATAAAGCTAACGTCGAGACTGACGAACGGACGATATTGTTTTTATACTCGTAACGCTTCCTCATTGAAATTTAATGATCCTCGAAGGAGTCTCCTTCTTCCCTTTCGTCCCGTGCGCGTGCAACGTTGCGGCTCGTTCGCAGAAGACGAGTTTAACGCAAACGGCAACGCACGTTTCATAAAAAGCGAAACGTTAACTTAATTGCCGGTACCATTATCGTGGCTGTACCGTAACACGTAACTTACTCAGAGATCGTGCGTTCTATTCTTCCATCCTAGTGGTAAGCGTGAAACACAACACACACGGGGGATTTAACAAACCATTCATGGCGCTCGGTTATAATTAGCGTTAATGAGAGTCAACGTGGTTAGTGGATGTTGTTGCCAGACGTGTTCTGGAATTATGATTCGTAGATTAAGGAGACGGCGCTCTCACCTTCTGCCCTCGGCTTGTTCGTCCTTGTACCGTGTGCGAATTTCGTCCAAGGACGAGATAAGCTGATTGAACGTTTCACGGTCAATTACCAGGCAGCTCACACCTTCCAGGTCGTCGGCGATTATGTTCGCCGTCCTGAGATCGTCTCTGCGAACAAAAAGTTCATTTTACTAGAAATTGTACATCGTACGATACGGTTTCTTGTATCGGTGGCCTCTGTTACACGAATAGAGTATTTCCTAGCAACGGGTGTCTTTCGACATTGCGAATACAGCACTCATTCGTCAAGATCTCGCTAAAGGACACCACCAAGGAGTTACAAAGCTTCTTAATTGTAGGTGTAGTAGTAAATTTACCCTTGAAGAGCCTTTTCGCCGAAGAAATCACCCTTGCCTAACGTCCTGATGTACTTGTCTTCCGGTGAGTCGGGTTGCTTTATCGTCACGCGCACTTGTCCTCTGCTTATTATGAAAAATGTGTCGCCCCTTGCTCCTTGTCTGATTATATAATCCCCGTTGTTGTAGAACGTCTAAAAACAATACATGCGAACGCTGATACACTTGTAAATTATTGGCAACTCGAGACAATAATCGAATAATACTATTCCAACGATTTTTACCTCTTCCAGGACGTCCGAAATTTTGATTAACGTCTCCTCGGGCAAATTTTTGAAGATAGGAACGCTGAAACGAAAGACAAATTGAAATTGTAGCGATAATTAACGTAAACTCGATTATCAACGTAACCAGAGTGGAACCGCGAGAATCCAGAATGCATTCTAAAATGTCGTGTCTGTTTGATTATAGTGGTCGGATGTCTCGCCGGGTGACAACCGATGTCGAAGTTCTGTGTTTCGCAACAAGTTACTTCAGCATTAATTAAAGTGCGATTACGTACAATTTATCGAGATGAAATATTCCGCTCACTTTTTAAAAGGTCAAATTAACTTCAACCTATCAATTATGAGAGTACAGCAGCCCACTGGACGAGGTCTAATTTACCGAATTGCTCTTCTCGCCATTTTATTTTCTACGGATCGTTTAAGCGCCGAAGCTACGTAATTTAAAAATCCAGCGTAAAACGTTGCTTGATTAGACATTTACAAACGAGATTAAATCAAACATTTTAATTCGGTGTTCGATGGTAACTATCGACTCAGGATATATATGCGCTCTCGATTTTAGCTTTCTAGATTGAGAGAGATTCCCTCTCGACGAGGGAACATTTTAATCGTGCTTCTACGCTGATTATTTTTGGTTAATTTAGAATTATCGAATGCAGATCGCTTTACCTCTTTAAGAAGTCGGTGTACTCGGCCTGCCTCGAGAGGCCAGTCCTCATCATAATGGTTTGGAAGCATTGTCGGTCGATGGCCCATAATTGGCAATCGGTAGCCGCTGTTATCGTCGCTGTTCTCTTGCAGTTGTAAAGAATTGCCAACTCGCCAAGTACCTTTCCAGGCGCCAGAGTACTCATATACTTTCCATCCCGCGACACCTCCACTTTCCCCTCTGCGAATACCAATTACCAATTAATGTTTACATCGCGAATACAAAAGAAAAATTTGAGGTTGGCTTAACGTCGATCTTTCGCATCCAATTGATCCTTTCACGAAGACAAATTCTACCTTTACAAAATATCGGAACGAAGTAATGTCTCGGCTCAGTTTTTTTTTTATATTTCTGGATTTACACCCCTAGGATCGTAAAACGTGCCATTTACTCGTCATTCGGGCATTTATTATAAGTTAGCGATATCAGCTGGGCCGTTACGCGCCAAGGAACTTGCAGATTACGTTTAGACGTTCATGCGTCTTTTTTGATTTGTTCAATCTGGTTACAGGTCCAACGACTCGCGAAGTCGAAGGACCACTGACATTTCTATGATAACGAATTAGGTCAACGCGGTTGTCTGTACGTAAGATTGTGGATACTGCAACGTGATATTTATCTAGAAAACCTACTCGAGTCACAGAATTTTTGTTCGATGCTAATGAAGTCATACATAGTATCTTGTACAGTTTTATAATATTTCCGATGCTCATGAAATTTCTTGTAGAATTTTTTACGAACCTGTACAATTGCACAAAATTCTTTACATAAATTCTCGTAAAATCGTACAAAATCTACAGTCTCATAGGCTGCTCCAAACCTAAAGTTTCTAATCTAGAATTTCCCAACCAATTTCTTTAAACATTTTCTATAAAATTTCGTACAAAATTGCTGGTACAATCCCGTAAAATATCTTGCGAAATTTCTTCGTCATTTATAAAGGAATGGGTTTCCGGATGGGTCAACGCTACGCAACAGGGAGCTAACCACTGGTGCTTTTACTATAATTTCGTAGCTGTCAGGTTCGAGGAACTTGCGTCACACATCGTCGTGCAAGAATTACCGTCTCGCAATAATCAACATTTCTTTTTTTTTTTTTTTTTCAGGTAACTAAAGTGTATGTGGACCGGATGGAACGTACGCGGTTATCTCAGACCCAATCCCTTCTGCACAATGGGCCTATTCATGAAACGCATCCGGTACCTGTGCAGTTTTCTGCCCGCTTACGGTTAACGTACGTGCATTGTATTAGGTTTCGCCCACGTTTTTATTCCTTTGATTAAGCTATTTATATCGCGGTTAATTACGGTAAACAAGTCGAAAGTTTGTGCCGCGTAATACCATTTCTGTTTAGGTGCGTTTAGGGAACGCGAAGTTGTTATTTAATCCACTATCAGACCAGTTGTTATGCGTCTTCCAGTGAATGTATGGCGTAAGAGCCGCGTGGTGCGCGCGAGACTTTTCCCGTTTTCTTCAGATTCAAATACTTGCGTTAAAAAAATTCCTATGACTCGCGAGCCAAAATCGCCCCTGAAATTACATTCGTACCTTTTTGTTCGCGATGAACTCAACGAAATGGAAATTTCTGAGCAACGCGAACGTACTAACGAGCCGTTGATTGCGCAAGTCCGAGTTAGGCTCGCGAGGGATTCGTAGCATAGAAAAGTAATTTTCACCCGAGCTTTCTATGTCACGAGAATCCATACACAAAGTAGAAAGTGCATCGCGAGCGTGCATCGAGAAAATCTAAGAATCGATTAACGGATGGGCATGACCGTGTTGTCGTGCAGGACTTCTGAGAAACGATATTCGCTCGCGGCGATGCTCGCGCTGGCAAATGAATCGACATCATTCTCGTTCGTTAGATCCACGGTACGTTTCCTGGAAATAACGCGAGACGAGCGCATAAATAGCTTTGGACAGGGACGATGATAATTCTTAATGAAAACGATCGAAGCTTGCCACGAGAGCTATAAATAATTAAATGAAGCTTTATTGGACCCGGAGCGATGCAGAGGCGACACGTTTCATCTCTTTGAAAATAAATAAATAAATCGGCATCACGTTATAATAATTTCATAGACACGATTCATTGATCTAATGGCATTCGATTTATATACATATTTGTATAACAGGTTTACACATATTTACTATTGCTATTAATAGAATTAACCGCACGTAATTTCGAGACTTTTAGAGGACAAAAAAGCTTCGATTCTGCAAGGTTCGACAAGCTCTCGTAAGTTAATTCCGTTTTTGCATCGAGCGCGTCGTATCGTAATATCAGTCGCGGAGGCGTGCTCCTCTCGATTAAACGAGGCCAAACAAGCCGCCTCCTCTGAGCACAGGATCTCCTCGTTCTCTTGTCTTCCTTGAAATATGTTCTTGATTTACAGCTGGTTCGGTGTAATTTAGATCGTCAAAGACAATTCACTTCGCCGGGCGATGACGTGATACCGAGCGGAAGGGAAGAGGAAATGAAATGAAATTAAATGAACGCGCAGCGGAGGAAATAACTCAAAGATTTAGCTAATTCAAACGCCATCGAGTCAATCCTTTTAGTCGGTTTAGTTAATAATAGTCCAGTTTGGTATGCTTTAATTTTAAAGCCATGTTAAAACCTACGCAATGAATTAAACGTGATCGTTGAAAGTTGTCAAGCGATAAAAATACAAAATTCCTCCGATTTTTCTATTCGATCCCTCAGGTCTCCGCAAAGAAATCAGGATCCTGTAACAGCGCCAGACACTTTCCCTGCAGGCGACAACTCGAGGGATCATCCCTGTACTCGCAGCCCAGTTCGATTGCAAGGCCAGTCTGCGCCTCGATGCTCTTCATCGCGGTAAGTAACGTTACGATAAATCCCCGCCGGATAGGCTAATGATAGCGCGGCTGATGGCGGTTTCGCGAGTCTAATTATTCATCTAACGCGAAAGAACGTCCATGAAACGGTCGAAGATCGTAACGAAACACCGCGGGGTCTCGTTACGCAAGACCGCCGCGGTTGATCTTTTTCGCCACCACGGACGTCGATGATTCGTCAGTATGCAGATATTTTAGTCGCGGGGAACCGAGAGAAGGGGACAGTCCACGGTCGTATTGTCCCGTGAACGGTGCTTTCACTTCCTCGCGTATATAGGTACGTGTATCCTGTCAAGAACGAGTCATACAAAGCGACTACGAACCGGTTTCGAATCAATGCGATCACTGGTACCCTTCAAATTCGCTCAAACTTAAGGAGGGATCACTGTAACATTTCTTTGCCAATCAATTTCTTTCCGTCTCTGCCGAGTTTGAAATTAAATTCTACGGTGTTCTCCGTTCTAAGGAAACGATTTCTGGCACGGAGCTTCTTTATTTTCACGCTTTGGTCGAACTTGCCGGCCTTCGGAATCTTTCGAATCCTGAAGTCAGGGTCGTTCAGGAACGGGACCGACATTCGTTTAGTTTCACGACTGTGACGTGCGATGTTAATAACATCGAGCTAAGTTGAAAGAACATAGATACAGGTGCTCGCTAAAGAGAGATTCTTTTAAATTTCTTCTTCGAATTTACATTATATAGAATTTCTTTTAAGTGTATGTAATGTAGTATCGCATTCGAATCTACACGATATAGGATTTATTTCGAATTCCATGAGTTGCATGGTCAGGTGAAATGCAGCTTGCACGGTATTTGTTTGTTTAGAAGCGACGATCGCTACGAGTGGTTTAATAAAATGTATTTGGAGGCGCATAATTAGAAAGCGGCTTATAGCCACTTTGTGTTGTTCGCCAGGGGAACGGAAACCTTGTCCTTCGAGACGCTCCTCGCCATCGTTATTTATAGCTTACGAGGAAATAACTTTCTCGAGCATCCGTCACGCGAGGAATTTTTATCGAAACGCGTGCTTTCATCGTGGATGAACGTTTAACCTTCAGGTGCAACGAAGTCTCGTTTTCTCCATTCCGTGCTTCGCTGTGGGAACAAAGACCGAGCGGAAATAGAAAGTGTTTTGGAGTGATTTATTTCGGGTAGCTGTAATACATCAATGTCACTTCTAGAAAATAGATGTTCTGTTATTATCGGTCAAAGGCGATCCGAAAGAATCTCTAAGAAGGATCGAAATAGATATCAGTAGGAATTACAAGCAAGGATCAAGCGTCTGGTTTAATAACGATTCAACGAACTTGGCGCTTATTTTTTATTTTCATTTCAAAGGCAACCAAGTCCGGCGAACTCTTTTCGGATCGCGCGCATCGTACATCCACGTTGAATACGTAATTGGCCGAGGGAAGTTTGATTAGATCCAAAACAATTGAAATCCGAGGATTAAGATCCTCTCTCGTTCTCATTAGCATACTTTCAAAGTAAAATCTCGAGGGTTTCGTAAAAAGGATGGAGATTGAAAATCTATGAAGGTGTTGCGCGCGTAACGCGATACTGTAACGCGGAATACTAATGCCCGAACGATAATTTATTCATTTGAATAAGTTACCCCACGGTTCCCTTTCGTTTCTAATTCGCGAGCCATTAGCATTCTCATCTAAATATGAATCGAAGTTGCTTTCGGTGAAACGATTAACTCGCCCACGTACGAAACGCGGCTTGGGTTTTGTTTTTACAGAGACAACCTACCGGTGTACTCGTCGAACGAAGTTAGAGTTGAAACAATCGAAGAATAGATTCGTGGCGGAAAGAATCGATCGTTGTTCTCGGGTACGAAAGATTAGGCGCGAACGGATTAATTCGGTTCGGATTAAAACCAGCAATTAGGAGATCCAAGTAGGCGAAGACGGTTAACGAGTGCGACTGTCTCGAAAGGCGGACCACTCGAACAATCATCGTTTCGTACACATCCGCTATCGCGTTTCGTAACGCTCCTGACACGATTACACGCTTGCTAACGCTTCGCGGTGTACGATTCTGCCTCCGTTTAACGCGGTGACCTTCGATGCAGGAATTCTTATCCGGTTTCAACACTTTCCTCGCAATTTTAATCGATGCTTTGCAAATTCTACAAAGGCTACGGTCCTTCGGAGGCGTGACATAGTTGCGAATCTTTACGAATGAATCGCAATGAAACGTACGTTCGAAAAGATTCGCCTCGTAGATGGCAAGTATAGGTTGTTTGTAGAGCGCGAGAACAATTTTAGTTCTGTTTGGAAAGTCTACTTTCATTCGACGCGACGGAACTATATCGGAAGAGCCATAAGTGCACTTTTCCAGTTGTTCTTGTTTTTTAAGGAAAAAAAAAAATCATACCAAGTGCCAATTCGACGCTTTCTCATTTTCCCCCCGCGCGAAACACGATAAACTTTGGAAAGCGAGCACAATTACGCGACTAACGGAATAACGTTACCCGGTCACGAGTCGTGGATTACGAAAGAAAAAAGAACCATGGAATTCCGCGTGATTCTCGTACACGTACGTGACATTCGTAGTGACATTTGTAACTTGCTCGCAGAGCCTCGCATTGTACACGATCGCAAGAAGAGCGATTGATTTAGTATACCGCCGCGATCGAGCGTTGAAATCTCCGTACAGGGAGAGATCGTACGATTTTAATAGGGTAGCCTAACCGATCCTTTACATTTACATTTTATTTTTACATTCCCCCTACTTCAATTTTTATCTAAACACAAATTTTCTTCCATCTCCGAACTCAACGTTTTCGTTCTCGTTTCCGCTTCGTACTTCGATTTACGACTGTGCAGCAAGTGTGCATACGCACGCCGTAGAAAGTGGCGATTCAGCTGCTTTTTTTATACCACTCCGATTACCGATGCATTTAGCCCGCGAAACAAGAGCGTAACTTTCTATCGAAATTACGCAAGCCAGCGTGTAATCGCGAGCAGCCTCGAAGAGCGCATTTATCCGCGTGATCGGTCGTTCAGCTTGAAAGAAAATGAACGATGTACATATGTATATACCGATTGTTTTGAGTCGTGTATTCGCGATCGAGGCACGTAGCTCGCTTCTCGGCCATCGCAACATAAGAAACAAGAAAATGTTATGATATCTGACTCAACGTTTGTTTTGCAAACGATCCATTGGGCAACGAAATGCTTTCAGAACTTTAAACCGAGTTGCACGTGACTTCCTGTCGCGATTCGCCGCGCGGTGCGCGAGCTAGATGCACGGGAGACCATTCGGAGTCGTAGACGCCTGCGTTTAATTACAGAACTATTGCAACCATTTTTTTAAATAAAGAGGGGAAAAATTCAGATAACGTTTAACGGTTAAACAATCCTTTCAGCTATTGCACCGTAAATTGCGATGTAATTTATAGCTTCTGTCCTTTCCCTCGTACTCGATGTATTCAAACATCGTCTCCTGGATCTTGCTATTCTATCGTCCGACCGAATTATGCGGCACAGATGGATACTTCATCCGCGCTGCCTTGTTAACACGGTCACTCGCTCAAAGACTTCTATCTACTTGTTTCGTTTACTCCTCTCCAATTTATCTTCGCATACCGAGAATGCTGCAACCGCTTGGTTCTGTCTAAATCTGTCTGCACCCTCTCACCGCGCTATTGAATTTCAAGCCTCCTTTTCTTACGCGTCTGTCTACTATTGCAATTCTATCCTGGTCGACGCGCGTTACTCGCTATCCTACGGACCGTTGTTGTACTCTTTCCCGATAGACGCGTTTAACGATACAGATTTTCGCGGTAAAGAAATCCTTGAACATCGGGACAGGTGCTCCCTGGTGCTTTAAAGGCACGGGCCGCGAACAAAGAGGCCCACCCGCTATACCTGACCCGACGTACCCCTCAAACGAGCGAAACTAACAGCAAAAAGAGGAAGACATACTTCTTCGAGGTATGCCCAGTTTGTGTGCGTTGTGCACGATGATTTATACCGGGTGCTCGTTGATTTTTTGTGCAGGCTTTACAGGAGGCAAGACGTAAAGCGAAACTACGTAACGCAAAGCAACGTAAAGCAAAGCAACGTAAAGCAAAGCAACGTAAAGCAAAGCTACACGAAGCAGAAGTACGTAAAGCGAAGTTATGGAAAGCGAAATTACATAAAGCAAGCCAACGTAAAGTAAAGCTACACGAAGCAGGAGTACGTGAAGCGAGACCACGTAAAGCAGAAGTACGTAAAGCGAAACTACGTAAAGCAAGCCAACGTAAAGCAAAGCTACACGAAGCGAAACTTGGTAAAGCGAAACCACCTACATACGCGAAGGAATAGTCGCGTTCCGACTACTCGTCGATCATCGACAGATTCGAGCATCGATTCTACGGGATCCAAAGGGTACACCGTGTATGCAAACAGCGACAGACAGCCTAGCATGACGACGTAACAGAACAAAGAGTTTACGCCTCGCATACGATACCCCCCTCGAGAGGTTTTATTCGAGAACCGCGTAACTGAACTCCTCGGCTTACTTGGTCTAGGCGACTGTTATCGTCGACCTAGCTCACCGACGATGGCTTCTATCAGCCAACAGAACCGAGAACAGAGTTCCTCGAAGGAAAAAAAATGCGTGGTCGAGCGTCGAACGGAATATCTTTTACGTCATCGTTGGACGAACCTTGATTAGCGAGTTTTGCGAAAGCGGATCGTCGTCCGCGTCCTTTTTTTTTCCTCTCTCTATCTCGCGACGCACGACCACCGCGATTTAGGTCGACACATCCGTGTTTTTAGCAACGACGACGTCATTAGCGGACGGAGACACCGCGAATCTGTTGTGTAGGGTACGACGGAAGAGCTTTTTCCATCGTCTTTCTTTGCTTTTGGTTCGTTTGCTCGACGAACGGGAAAAGCCTCGTGACTTTTTTCAATCGTGTAGCCACGCTACGCGACGTTACGGGATCGATGAGCACGGTCTTTCGATGACGGCGTAGTTCCTTGCGAAAAATGGTGGATCAGTTATTTAAAAGGAGGAGCTATTCTCTTCGTTTTTGAATTTTAATAAATAAGGCGTGGACTTGATGCACGCTGGTCACGGGACCCGTTTCGAGTATTATACAATCGACAGAAGCGATCACGTTTCCCACGTTCTCGCGAAATAAAAGCCCTAATTGGAGAGATCTGCCGCGGTTACATCGAGTCTCGATAGCTTCGATCCGTAATCCGTTCCTCCGCGACACTAGCTCCCCGTTATTTCTTGCAATCAGGGAGCGACATCGGAGAAAGTCCCACGGCCGTGTTTCAAGGATAACGAAAAACTAATTAAGAGGAACGGAATTGTGTTCGCCGTAGCAGCGGTCTCGACGCGACCGCAAGTTTTTCGTATTTCCGGGGCTGAGTCGATGTTATCTTCAACTTGATTCTTTCTCTAGTATTCAGCGGATCGACGTTCTTTGGCTTAACGTTCTTTATACATCTATTTTCTGAAGTATTCTTTCAAATATTTATAATCGATACAAGTTCTCCGTCTTCTTGGAACCGAGTCGATGCGATATCCTTCCGCTTAAGATTTTTTAAAGAACTTATAATCGAGCCAACCATCCGTTCCTCTAAATATGACACGTGTGGGAAAAAGTATATTCGCGTAACACGTGGCTCACCTAAATATCAAAAGCTATCTTCTCACGTAATGGAAGCTGCAAGGCGAGAGCCGTCACTCGGAGATTCTTCGTAATTAAAATCACGCCTCGGAACAAATTTGATTTGACGCGTCGACGAAAACTGTAACCGCGAATAAAAAAAAAAGCAATCGCAACCGGCAACTTTCTTTCGCGGTCACATTAAAATTACAAATCTCCCGAACGATCGTGCGATAGCAAAATCGGAGAAAAACATCGTTCGGAAAGCGTGAAAGTTTCAACAGAAGAGCGCATGAATAACAAATTCGACTCTCGAGAATAAAAATAACCAGCCGCGTTAAACTGGCGTGTAAGTTTTTCGTGGGGAAATGGAGTCGACGTGGAAACCGTGTTAACGACTAACCGTGTTCCGTGCTTCGCGAATAAAAAGTTAAGATCTCGTACGACTTATCGGAACCCCCACGCGTTTTCTGTTTAGAATAGCTACCGGAATGGGAATCGCATTCAGCTGGCTCTTGTTGTTGTAATTTATGCGACGAGCGGTGTATTAACCTTCTGCATTCCACGGATTTTTCTTTGAAACGATAGGCTGGCGACGCGGAGGCAACATTTCTGAAAACTGAAAGTATTCGTTTTTCCCATGCAAGCCCGCAAACGTTAAATTTCACCGATTCGTTGTGTTAGTTCGGTTCGCGCTATCGCCAAGTACGCGGCATTTAATTTTATCGTTGGGTCTCGGAGTCTTACAGCAGGGTACAGAGAAAAATGGATGTCAACATCTCAACCGCGATTACTAACAGAAATTGAGTAATGCGCTGTTGCGATAGAAACGTTCGAGCTAAATGTAGTTTTTACGATCGCCGAATAATAGGTCAGATTAGATAGACAATAAGTTACGAAAGGATACTCGAGTTTTCAGTAGTTTGGTTTGTTCGCTTGGTAATATTCGATTCGAATCAGAGTCTCTCTCCTCGTTTTACATGGAATAATATTGTTTATACACTTTTAATAACAGAAATTATTATCGAAAAGTACTCGGGTGTTCTAAGTCGAATCTAGGACGAATTTTTCCTGAGCACCACAAAGGTTAGTCGTATAAGTGTGATTCGACCCGGATCCAGACCCCAGGAGTGGCTGGAAACCAGTCTCCGCGGATAGATGTACCATCTAATTGCCGTTCGCTGCCTACGTGTGTATTGTACTTAATTCCACGATTAGACAACTTCCTCGACTCTTTTCACGGAAGCAAAGAATCTCGCGAGTTTTTTACAGTATCCAGAAACGAGGATTCCTATCCGAGTACAAATTTCTAGTAAAAAATAAGAGATAAATTCTTCAAATAAAAATTGTTAACCTAAACGACGGAGGAAACGATAATTCGATCGATACGAATAACACACAGAGAATTTCCTGTCGATCGATCGATAGTATCGAACAGTTTAAGCGTCGTCGAATCGATACGGTATTCATTCCAGTCAGGACAATGCTACCTAAGTAGGTATCGCACTCCAAGTTCGACGGATATTTTAACTACCGACGCGTTCCGAATATAAACACGAGACAATACGAAACGATTTGTTTATACGGCTACTTTGGAATACAGATTGCCGACCGACGACGACAGATCGTATCGAACGGAGCGCAGTTTCGGTGCGTTTCGTGCATCGAACGCAAACCTTGGGAAAAATAAAGAATTTGAGACCGAGCCAACGCGAAGTTAATTCCAGCCAAGATCAATCCGGTTGGGTAAATAAGTATTTTTGCGTATTAAACGCGCGCGGGAAGTGAAACGTCACGTGTACAGGTAAACGAGACATATGGTGCGCCAATCTCGAGCTAATTTTGCTCGAGAACGAATGCAAGCAACTTTACTTTGGACACTCGAGAAATTTATTTAAATTAAATGATAGGTTTAATGTTTCCAAGTGTATATATATATATGCTTATTCATATTTATAACGAAAAATTCATTTGGCAATATCGAAAGTATTATGTAATTTATTCAAGCTTATGCGCTCTGGTGATAGTAGCCAGGCAAAATATCTACATATTAGGTTGTCCCAAAAGTTTCTTCCGTGACATCCATTCGGTTATTTTGTCTAGCAATGTTTATATGAATAGACAACCTAATTTCTGAGTCGTTAATACCAGAGACGTTTGTAACAGTAATGTGGCAAAGTGAATCGTATGCAATTAAATAATGTAATAGACATAAAATATCGTGTATGTATTATGAATGAAATGGAAGAAACTTTTGGGACAACCTAATATCTACGATTCAAATGGGTTAACGAAAAGTCCCGTGATCCATTTTCGGGTGACATGGCGACAAATGTATCAACGAACCAACCGAAACCAGTTTGTCTCCGCACGTTCGAAAGTCGTGGGCTGCATCGATGAAGAGTTCTAGCGAATATCGATAAAGTTACTCAAGATCTCTGAATACCTTCTCGCGCTTGTCGCCTCCTGGTGGGCGGAGGGGCGCCGGTTCGTCGTCTCCTGGCGTAGGTGTGAACCGGTACGATCAGCCTTGGTCTCGGTATAAGGAATCCACCTTGATTATTGCCAGTCTGATTCACCTCTGACTCGCTGTCGGTGGTGCCAGCGCTGCTGGATCTCCTCGACTCCGTCCCGTCCCTCGACGAGCTGACCCTGCCACCCTCCAAAACATCTTCCAGTTGGGAGATCACCTCCGCGTACGGTTGCCTGCACTTCTCTTCCTGCTCCCTGGACGGGGCCTTGGCCCTCGCGTTGCCCGTCCAGTTCACTCCGCATTCGCGCCAGCTGGCCTCGTACAGAAGCTCCATCGCCCTTCCTCGAGTCGCGTCTGGGTCCAACAGGAGCTCCGGGTCCTCCAGAACCGCGCGACCCGGGTAACTTCGCACCTTCATGCTGTTTGCTCGGTGAGGAACTTTATCAGATCCCTGAGAAGCCTGCTTTCGCGCGAGGATCTTAGGTATTTTAACTTAACCCTCGTGAGCTCGAGATCTTGCCGTGTTCTTCGATAGTTGCACGATGTGTCTTCGACAATCTAACGCGTTACGATGGAATTTGCTTTACCGAGGCTGAGAGTAGAAAGTCAAGCTGGAAGCTTGCGAGTGTTTTCCTTCAAAAGTTGCACTTGCCGCGTTTCCTTTGCAGGCATCGAAGTCTCCGGCAGTCAACCGTGGAAAGACCGCCGATCGACCCCTCGCTCTATAAATCCTGCTAGCTGGTGACCTTTGTAGCGAGGTATGTTTTCGTTGACCGTCTTCGACTATGTATCTTTCGAGATATTCGAGTCTGTACCCTTTCAGCTGTGGATGTCTTTAGCACTTTGTAGCGAGAAGACCAACGATAACCCGTTGGTCCGTCGTTGCTGGAAGGTCGTGACCTTTTCCGTTGTAAGTCTTCGTTAGAAGTCTATCCTTTAAACCATTGGCGTCTTCGGCACCCCGCAGCGAAAAGACTTGCTCTATCGTTGCTAGGAGTTCGCAACCTTTTTCTCGGATCGTCGCACACGTTTCTTCTGCACCCGTTCGACTATAGGAGTCTTTGGAACTCTAAAGACCGACGGTAGACGGTTGCTCGAGGACAATGCCCAGCGGACTTTCATCCAGCGGAGCGACCTTGGGCATGATTCGTCGTGGCGGTCACTTTCCGTAGGTTTCTACGCTTTTCACTCGCGGATACATAACTCGCGGTGGGAACGAGTCGCGAGCGACGTTCGTTAACCCTGGGAGGGCTTCTGGGGTCTCGACTGACCCCGAGACTCTCGGAATTCGTCACTATTCGCGGCTGAAACGTTAACGATCCGTTAACACTAAACCTACCACGACCGGTCAAACGACAGTTTTCAAACTTTTATATACAGTTCTTATATACAACATATAAATCGTATACAATTGTTTCATGCATTATTCAATTTAGCATCACGCGAAACATTTTTGTATTCGATTGAAAAGTGTGCCTTCAAGACTGGTCGTGCGTTTCATCACATTAGAAATAAATGCAAATGAAACCTCGGTAGGTTTAGTATTAAACTCTATTACAACGGGTTACCACGTGATGAATGGTACTCGAATCTGGTCTGGAATGTACTCGGGACTATTTTCTTCGAATGTAAATAACAAGAGATCTCACGATGCTTGTTGGCAGATTGGAAGAATTTACATAAGATTATCAACGTGATTCAAGTTTGACTCAAGTTTGATGTTAACTCCGATCGTCGACAATTTCGATTTATCTAATACGATTATCCCTGGTGGAGTAGAAACGCTGGGCCGATCGGTTGGCAACGCGTTAATTGTTACGATCGGCGCGTCAACTTCCGTAATTCATCAAAAATGCTCGCCGTCGTTCTCCTCTCGAGCCTCGAAGAGATTTACCGTGGGAACGCGGAATTCGAGACCTGTCGCGCGACGATCTGGCAGTCGTCCAACCGAGAAGATCGATGAGAGCTCCGTTCGATCGCGATCGCTTCCGCTCGACTCCCTAGCAAAGATCGACCGGCTCTACGATTAATTTCAGATAGTTCGAGATCCTCGGATCAACCGGTGATAGTATGTTACGTTTGCTGCGATCGTACATCACATTTATAGTCTCCAGTCATCGATGGGTAATTTCTAATTTATCTACGACTGATTACCAAGTAACCGTTAGTCGTATCTGATAATTACTAATCGTGAGATTGCACCTTAAGGTAGCTTCGGCGTCGAACCTTTCGAAACCTTTTTTAAACCGACCGGGAATCTTTGGACAATTTTTCAGGGGCCACGATTAGAAATTTGATGTGAATACTTTTCGTTCGTAACAATGTACGAAAGCGTGCGATTTAAATTTCATTTACTTCCTTGACGTTACCATAGAAATAAAACTTGATCGCGGTGGATATTACGCATGCCAGAGAGCAAGGCTTTAGCAATTTCGCCGCGGGCTACACGTCGTCGAACAGTAGCTTTCCAGCCTAACTGTATTGACATTTTTAAAGTATTTATGCAAACTCGAACTGTGTAAGTCTGATATAGACGCGGGGTTGACCCGACGAGGCCAAGGTTTACGCGGCGTGCAAGACCTACAAACGTTCGCTAGCGGTATAACGAACCTCGTTTAAAAATGCCGTAATAGACATCGCGTCTCGTAATCTCTTCTAAGATTAAGTCCTTCGAAACTCGGACTTAGACTCTGCGCTGTGCCACCCTGGGGGTTAATATAAACAGTCCCAGCAGAGGGTCCAGCCTTGGGACAGTCTCGGAGTCTCAGATCTATCTCTCGTATCCACTTATCCAGCATGAAATGTAATTTCATACATCGTTACTAAGCTCGTACTCTTTATCAAACAAATAACCAGTTCAGACCTTTTTTATCTTTCGCTCGATAAAACTCAAGATTTGCAGAAGAATTTGCTTCTAGAAGCGCGCCTCCTCTCGATTATTTCGATATCTCTTAAATTGAACCAACGACCTAAATATCCGCGGTTCAATCCATCACTCGGCGTTTTTCTTCAAGAATTTTGGCCACGCCGCAAATCGCGGCAGCGAGCACGTGTTATTGGGATTTCCCAGTGGTCGGAGCAACGTCGATCGAGGGATTCCCTCGGTTCGCGCTCGGAAACGATTCCAAAGACAATGGCCTTCGAGTAGAGCAGCCGAGCTAATTCCAGGCCCGCGCGAAAGAGAACAGTGAGCGATCACGTATTTATTTATAGTCGTGGCTCGATATGAATCTCCCGATCACCGCGCTCGTACAAGACTTCGTTCCAGCGATCGTTATTGCAAAAGAATGGTCAGTTATTCCCCTGGCAAAGTGCAACTTCTATTTCTGCACGCTTCCATGCATTCTGCATCGGTCAGCTTCGATCCGTCCGGCGAATGCCTTCCACGTTTACCATTCCCATATTATTTCTACGCGTTTTACGTATCATTCGACTCTATGGATCGCTCGTTCGAACAAAAAAATTATCGTTTCTCGGGGTCTCCAATTTCTTAGATCAGAATTCGTTACACGCTCAGGTCAACCACCGCAGCTCGGATCTCCTTTTATTTATGGTAACGCATCCTGACCGGAGTAAATAACATTTTAATTACGCGCATTTACGTGGCACGAAACAAAAAATTGCTTCGAAGTTCCGTTTCGAAACGATTCTCAAACGATCGACGCGTTCCACCGATGATCTCGAAAGACACGAGCTCCGATACCCCGCGAAGACTCCCTCTCGAGGGTCGTCCTCGTTGTTCCCACGTACAAACTTCTTTACTGATATCAAAATCTTTACGTTTCCATTGCCACGCTTCCGAGCGAAAACACTCCCGTCAGCCGATCCTCATTTCCGCATTGTATCGCGACACACCACTCGTCGACATCGGTCATAATCGACCGTGGAATCGCGTCGGTCGGCCCACGCGAAGGATCGATGGATCCAATTGTCGAACAATGGGGGTGTGGGAGGGGAGAGGTCCAATTCCGTTTACACTCGCGTTTAATTGGCGCTTCCGTTGATCGAGAACGGTCGCGAACGGATCGGAAACGGCGGAGCCGAAGTCGACGCGACTACCGAGCAGGAGCCACTGATTTTCTCACAAAGGACAATGCAAGGATCCTGGCTAACGCGCGAACGAGGACACTGGCCAGGACCACTCCTTCGGGACTGACGCTCACTGACAGCGTTCACGACTGGTGAAAAGTACGCCCGCAAAGACCGTGCACGAGAAACTCCCTCCCCACTGACTGCCATTCCCCTTCTACTACTGCCTGCTAGCGAGAGAAAGGACAGTGACTCTCAGTTTCCTTCCAACTGCAACCACTCCCACGTATATACACGGTGGGACTCGTGTATCAGCCACTGACGAAATTCGGTACTTTGGGAGTATCATAACGCAGCATTTCATTCGGTATTTATCGGAAATAATTGTTCCGAGATTGCTCTCGAAAATTGGATCGGGCGAAAGAACATTTGAAAGCGGCAATGATTTGTATCGTTATGTCGAACCAATTGACGTTATCTTCGTTTTCCTATAACTGTGTTGAAAATCGATAGGATTATGTACAACAAATGCTGCACGAGGAAAGTGAATAATCTAATGTGCTTGTTGTAAAGTGCGTACGATATAAGTACGATACGTACTTTTAGATAAAAGATTAGCGAATTATTATGTCACGGTTGGGAATTGCTCAGTTCAGCGAGAAATGGGTAACGATCACGGGCAATCTTTTCCACAATTTACTCGTTTGTTCTCCGTAAATCGCGGTGTAATAACACACCCTAATTGTGAGAAGATCGAGAGATTACTACGCGAATGCCTGACACGCCAGCGAGAACATCACAAGCAAAAGTGGAGCACGATCACGATTACGCTTACGAAATTGGTTTTTCACGTTTCACGATTGATAAAACGTTCCCCGAATAATTATAACAATTCACGCGAGACCTCTATTCCACTTTATCGTAACCATACCGAAGAATATACGTTCTTTCATTTATATCGTCTGAATGCTCGCTCCTATCGTCGAAAATCTAGAGTCGTAGTAAAAGTTGTAGTAATATTACGTAGTTTATTTGCGATACCATCGATACGATTTAGAAAGCCTACATAAAACTTTCGTACCGTATATGGTTTTACATTTGCAAACAATAGAACAAATTTCACATACGAGAACTGTTTACTCGTATGTTACGTTAAATTGATGCGTTAATTGCTATGCTATTACAGTTCGCGAACTTCCGAGAGAAAGGACAGTGGTTCTCGCTTCGACGTTAGATAATGTCAGTCGCGGATGAGTTGGTATCGTTCGACTGCCGCGCGTACCACGCGTTCGAGTCTCTGGCAAAAGACGGAGTCGCGGAGTGACCGAGTCAAACTCTTATTGTCACGACAAAAAAATCTCGATTCTCATTTCCGAATGCGAGAAGCAAAGGTATCTCGACCTCCTAACATTCCAGGAAACCTCGCGTCGCGATCTGACGCGTTTCCGTGACATTAACAGGAAGTCTGTACCAGTTTCGCGCGGTCGAGACTAGCGATCGTAAGTAGAGCACCGTCTGTAAACGAGTATCCGCGAGTATTATCGCACGACTCGCGCCACGGGCCGGGTAACCGGGCGAATTTTCAAATTCATCGAGCCTAGAACGCCGTGACGTTTTAATACGCGTGTCCGTGTACACGAAACAATGGCTGACCTTCGTCCACGGTTGGTGAATCAACTGCAATTACACACCGCGACCGAGATTAAAAGCCATTGCAATTCTGCCACTCAAGAGCCTCTTTGGTCGAGACGATTTTCCGCCCATGCGCTCAATGTGCCTATTAAAGTCTGACTGGCTGTACCATTTATAACTCGGTCATTTAGAAAAGTTATGGTCACGCGCGGTTTTATCTAATGACGTCTCGACGTCGCTGCGAGTCGATCCAGCAAATGCAAAATGAATCGTATAGAGGACCGTGGGATATTTTTGATCTCGATTATTTATGGTTCAATCGTTTTGGCGGGAAGTAGGGATCAAATCAGGGATCGATCATCTGAATATCAATTCAGAAAGTAAATAAATTGGCTCGCGTAAATTGGAATTGTGTTAACGATCCTTAAGAGTTCTTTTCTTTTCTATTTGTTTTTTTCTTTTTTTTTTTAAATTCAACGGACTCACCCTCCATAACGTAGACGATGGACCCGACATCCCCTTCGCGTATGATGGTCGAACCAGCCGAAAACGACACGGGGTACATGCAGTCGACGATTTCTCGTATCTGCGTCAGCTCCAGGTTCTTCATGAAGTCATTGTCCAAAATGGCAGCCTTGATCAGGTCGCGAGACCTGTAACGTAAAGAAAAGTCGACCTTTTACCTAAGTTTCGATCCAGCCATTGTTCGATTAATTGCGAATTACGATAAGAAATTATTTCCCGTCTACGCGTTAGTTTACTCGATGAATAGTAATTCGGACGAGAAAGGATAAAGCGAAACGAGGTTAACGAGAGGTTAAATCGAAAGTTCTAATCGTACTTTTATTCTGGCCGATATCACTTTGTATATCCGTCGGTATATTTGGTTTAAATGGCACCTCTTACACGAAAGAAAATAGTAAAGCGGTTCTGTTTAAAGCTATCTAATAAACGTTACAATATCTTGGAAAATGCACGACACATGTTACAAACTCTCTGTCAAAATTGGCATACAAATTGGTATGTAAAACAGCCGACTTCGGAGAGAGCCCCTCCCCACTTTGTTATTATGTCCTTTGATAGTTATTCGTGCAAAATATTCTTTTTCTTCTAACCGAACCGTATGGCTTTTATCAAAGAAATCGCTCTGCTACGTTTATCGAGATACCTCGGAAAAATCAGGAATACCGAATTCCTACAAATTGAGTCTACGCTGTGAATTGCATTTCATAGTAATATCGAGAAGTAATAATAGTTATTCCACGAAACATATTCGAAGAACTTTTATGGTAATTTTGGCGTCAACAACTCACGCCGAACTCTTGATACTGCGGTGCAGCTGATATCCCGAAGGTAACGTTCGTGTTTATTCGCGGAGCGAAACATCAAAAGCGCCGAACTACGTTTATTGCGGTGCACCTGTTACGTGTACGCTCCGCGATACCACGTGCTACACCTCGACCAAGTGCATGGCCTACGTTGGCTAAACCTTTATCGCGAAATTCTTCCATTCGGGTCGAAAGACTTTGATAATTATTATCGACACGCCAAGTACTTCTTCTTCTTGGCGATTCGAGCATTTTTTTAAATTATTATTCCTATGAAAAGTAGTTGGTTAGCTCGTTTATTTTGATACGAAATCATTCCAATTCGGATTATAGCACCTGTTGGTCCCATAATTTATTTTCTACAGGTATCCCACGTTCCGTACGTTTTCTTCCTAAATTTTGAATTTTAAAAGGGAATCACGATCGAGTCCAAGAAGTAGGAGGAAAAATGAGCATCGAAGAATTGCGATAGACTGCGGAGGCTCGACGATAAAAGAGGTTGGTTAAGAAATAACACGGGCAAGTTAACGAACCCACGTGTTTCGCATCGAAAACAGGACCAGCGTAACACTTCGTCACGTAGTTTCGCGGCGACGTAATTTGTATGGGCGAAACCATGATTCCAGATTACGCAAGCCACGAACAAAATTTCGTTCTCAATAATAGCTATGACGATTGCGTCGAGTCATTGATCTCTTCGGCTGGCCTCGAAATCAAAACTGATCGTGCGAATACAATAGCTTTGGCCAACAACGTCTTCGACGATTTAAACAAAATTCTCTCAACTATTCTCTATTTTGCTTTATCATTAAAAAGGAAAAATGGCGTCCAAGTGCCTAGAACTACCGTTTAATGGAATTCATATACTAATTTAATTGCTAACAATTATTAAATGCATCCACGCTTACTGTTTTACATTTAAAAAAAAAAAAAAAAAATATGCAACGTCTACTCCCGTCTAAGAAAATTACGATTAGGATCCAAGGGAGACACTGTGCCTCCGAATATCTGTGGTCGTATCCTCGGACCTTCGCTAAACAAGTTACAGCGATGGAACCATGTACCTTTGCGGCTTGTAATACTTGACGATCACTTTGGTGTCTTTAGAGAGCGGTTCCGCGGATATGGCCTGCCTCTTGGACCTGTGGCCAGGTCCGATTCCACCAGAGGCGAGGCTGATATCGACGATTTGTCTGAATTTGTCGATCTCGTTCTGGAGGTAACGAATGGTGACGTCACGTTCCTCGACAGCCTTTTCCAGCAAATCGATGATCTCGTCGCGACGACGCAGCGCCTCCGTCCTCTCGTACAGGAGCCTCTTGAGGTCTCGTATCGAATCCATGATGCTTCGATTCTGCACTTCGCGGTTAGATTAGATTTATCTTTACTTTCGTCGCCACTACCTTCACTGACCGCGTATCGTACACCGAGATATCCTGTTTTGGGAAACACCGATGTCCTCCGAAGATCGACTTTGCGGGTTTCGAGTAGTTCGATGATTTGCGAGATTCGGTCTGATTTAAGTCATGAAATCGTGCATTGAGGTATCAAACTCAAGAGAGAAACCACGAGGAGAAGAACTATAGAAAAGGAAAGATAAAAAATGAGGAGGAAGACGAGAGATGCTGTTAATGCTTTTTTTTTTGCGGCGATTTGTCTAACTCGGATGCAACGTACCGCGATTGCATAATAGCAATTTCAGACATCGAGCATTCTTCGGGTTCTTAGGACGAAGCAAGGGTACTTTCGAAAATGTCCGTGGAATAGTAATGATCGATGCCTTCGGCGACAGGCGGTCTCGTAATTGGAACAAAGGAGTCCAACAATTAATGGAAAGCGAAACGAATCGAATTTATTTTCACGTAGCTCGATGGAAACTTAATTATCGACGATTGTTTAACACTTCCACGCAAGATGGACTTGTAAGTTTTATCGAATAAATCAAATTGACGGTCGTATATATAAGAATGTATACGCAGTCCGTTCTGCGTTTCAAGTATAAATTAAATACGCGATTCACACGCGATCTGTATACCAACGAAAAACAAAACGTAGGTTAGGATAACGTCCCATTCATTTCGACGAACAGATAAATTGATATTAATTCGTCTTTCTCCCGGCGCGTCGCATTCGAGATTACATCAATTTCGAGTAATAAATTAATTAATGAGCTGCAACGAAGCCAAATGGTTTGTTGTTGGACTCGACGGTGGCAGACGTTCCGTTCGCCTTACCAAACCTTGCTCGGTGAAACCATATCTGGGATCATTCCTCGAATTAAACGAAATTCAGTCTAAAAGGCTACTCGGAAAACATACGCGGTAGATATAAATAACGAAACGAGGAGTCAGGGATGTTGATACGACGCGGATTGCATTTTTAAAAATCGAAAGAAGGCTCGTTTAAGATTCTTCCAACTGTAACTTACGCTTCTTTCTATTCTATTCTATATTACAGCACAAGAATATTAAAGAACAAATAATTAAATTAATAAAGAATACACTTATTCAGCGATAGACAAATGAAGAATAGATGTCAAAGAAGCCAGAAAATCCAGCCAAAAAAATCAACAAATCAGATCACCAACCGAGCAAACCACAAAGAAAACGTCCAAACCACGATATACAGCCTGTTCCCAACGAAATTTCATTTAGCGTCCGAAACTAAATTCGAGAAGGTCGCACAAAATTATTTTTCGTAACTGCCCATGACGAAGTCGATTCCTCCAGAGTTCGTTTATTTCGAAGATACTCAACGAAGAGATCGAATCGCGCCAACACGCGTGCAACGACGAACAAGCACCATCGAACCGAGTCGCCAGTCGAACTGATCGTTAAAAATCGAACGCAGCCAACCACCACCACTGGCGTTTGGGCGCTGGATCACTCGTGGGAGCGCGTGGATCGCGCACAGCCACCACCTCAAAGGTACACCGTCGAACTGATCGAAAAGGACCTCGAGGGAGGAGCGGAAGGCCGTTTGCTCGCGTAGGGCGGCAACGACTAACGAGCAACGGGTTCGCGCACAATCTATTTTTGAGATATAATCGCGACTCGACGCTTCCTCGAAGCCAGAGCCGAGCGAGTCAACAGACGAGTAGACGAGCTGGCTGCTACTTCTTTCGAAAAAGGTCCCCTTTCACCGAGCCTACTCCTTAACACGCCGTTAAACCGTGGCAAAGCCTCTAAACTCACGACCATTCCGGAGCATTCGAGTTGACGTGTCAAAAGTGGGCTTTAAACAGTTTTCTTACGTTGAAAATTTAACGCGGTGGTTTGCTATTGATTCCATTATCATTTTCGTTCGAATTGGCGTGCTCTGTAGAAAGCGTAGAGTTTTTGTGGTAGAGAGAGTGGTAATCGCTAGTAGACCGGGCCCCCTTTCGCGATGTTCGTAGTTAACTCATAGCAACTGGATTCATGCTTCCTTGGGTGATAATTATCTACTTCCAGCGGTATCAATTTTTTCGTTCACGAATTGGTCGAAAGAGGAAAGGTGGATGGTTCGTTCTCGAGAACTGGAACGTTCCAGACTCCAGAATCGACTCGCAAGAAACTGGTCTTCGAAAGACTGGAAAGCAACGAAGCTAGTCACACTGGAAACTTTCAAAACTAGTAGGACAATATGAACCTCGCACGGCCGAGACGTCGTGACAAAAGATACTCCGCGGAACTGCGAAGTAATTTCTTAAGCGAGGAATCTGCTCTTCGAGGAACTCCTTGGCCGTGCATACGCAATTTGATTCGTAATTCTACGACATTTTCCCGAGATTAGGGAAATTTAACAATGGTAGTGTCTGGAACATCAGTGGCTCGCAAAAAACCAGTCTCTAGAAGAGCATTAGTGGCTCGCAAGAACGAGTCTTTAGAGGATTGGAAAGTCACCGCGTTAGTTACACTGGAAACTCTCAAAATCAGTCTGCAGGACAGTAGAAACTTGCGAGTATTCTAAAATACGACGAAAACTTTAAGATAGCCTAACAGGTTCGTTTCGCTGTACATCGCGGTATTCATGACGTGATTCGCGTGTTTATGAACGTTTTATAAATTGGTCTTCGTTCATCCAGAATTACAAAGTGCTTTTAAAGGACCCAGTCTGTTTCAGTTTTGGTTCCCCAGCGTTGTAATTTATATGCTCGCCGTCGTCTTAATCGTAAAGTGGATACTCGGGGGGGGGGGGGGGAAACCCCATCGGTCTTCCTGTCGAATTTACTCGACCGAGTTGACCAAAGCTAGGACTCTAGAAACGTGGAAGAATTGTAAATAACAGGAACGACGGTACACGTTTTGCTGACGAGTCGCGTGGTAGTTGCGACACATAGTCGTCGGTTTAATAGGAATGTTTTTGGAAGTAAAAACTCCAAAGGGCTCGTAAAAACTGTACAGCCACTTTGATCATTCACCGAGCACACATTCCGAGCACAAAAAATGATCCGGCATCACCACTTGTCACGCGATCCACTGAGAGCGAGATTTTCTTCGCGGCTCGTTTTTTTTTTTTCGAGTTTATTTCTGTACCAGCGGAAGCACAAGGGGAGGACTGGCTCAAAAATATCTAAAATAAAAGTGATAAAGGTACGGATAAAATAAAGCGAAGATACGCTTCGCATCGGTCACAATCAGTAGCAAATCACGGAGTGATCATCGCTGCCACGTAACAGGACAATTTTAAAGCAATTATTTCTTGTTTTGCTTCCTATTTTTTTTCTTACGAAACACGTGGAAAAGTTGGAATCGTTGCCAGGAAATTATAACCATTAGGTCTGCTTAGACGATCGACTATTAATAGGCCAGAGACGAATATGATCGCTCGTTGCCATTTCCACGGAAAGATATCACGGTTTGTTTACAAGTGAAGCGGAGAGGCTGGTCGCTAAGCAACGTACGGTCGCTTAGCAACGCGCGAATCGAAGCGAACGGTTGCTTGGCAACGCGTGAACCGAAGATGATCGCTCGACAACGAACAGTTGCAAAAATGTTGAAACTCGAAACTTCCAAGCCTCCCGACGTCGAACAACGGCGCGATTAATTTACAATTACGGGATAAGATTTCAATTTCCGTTCATAAACTTGCTTTATTCGTGTTTCGTAGACCCGCGCTGGCTGCTGGCACTGTTCCCACGAGGATGCACGTGGTCTCTGAGACCTTGCCTCACTTTTGAAGGTGTACCCGCAACACATGGGACCGCGATCATGTGTGGTGTCTTGCACGTAGGCAGGATCCTTCGGCCAGCCCATTACGGGACGCAGCATTTGAATTATTTAAGCCGCGTACACCGAAACCTCCGTATCTCCGTTTCGCAATCGCGACAATACACGCCGAGAGAAATAGGCGCTTGAATTTAGCTAAAATCCGACATTGTTTTGCAAGTGTCTTCGTTAACGGTAGACTTGCTCAACGAATGTTGCAAATTACGCGCGCGAAACGCGATGTCGCATGCACGATGCGCGAATCGAGGCTCACCGCTATCGATTGGCTCCATCGACCGACGATTTTGCAACGGACGTTGATTAAACGCGATGTTGTTATTTTTAAAAAGGTCCTTTCATGTAGGTTCAAAACAGACAAAAGAACGAAAGTAAAACAATGCAAGTATCCACGAGTATGTATCGATATGCGCAATTGATAAGAAACAACTTTGTTTACTTTGATTTAGAATTAAGGTGGATTCAGACTATACGACACGGACCGTCGCGTTCCAGCAACGACACGTAACGGCACCGACACGACAAAACATTCAAACACGCGTTTTAATGGAACTATTCACACTATTCCCGTTGACGGAACGTTCAGGTCGGTGTCTATTAAGTGTGAATAGTTTCATTGAAACGCGTGTTTTAATGTTTTGTCGTGTCGGTGCCTGTACGTGTCGTTGCCGAAACGTATCGTATAGTCTGAATCGACCTTTAGATGAGTTCTACGATATAGATTATACAAATTCATTTCTCGAGTTAATTTGTGTACTCACCTTGTAGAGGGACACGTACAGACGAAAGGTAATTATTGAGCTTCCTTTTCATTTTTTTCACATTTTTTTCATAGAACTGTTCAAAACCAGAGACCGCGAAGAATTGAGTTTGAATTCATAGCCGCGTGCGATTTCAATGAATGGGCAAACTTTTCGCGTGATAAGGCTTGAATGAAAACGAGCAACGATAAAAATGTAGCAACATTTCTAGATTGTTTTTCTTTCTTTTGTGTTTTATCAAGGTCTTTGAAAATGAGCAAAAGTCTCGTCCCCGCTTCCTTCGTTATTAGGCAACCATCCCTTCCACTTCGCACGTTGGCAAGCAATCATGTTCCTCGAAGATAATTAACTCTAGAACTCGACTTGGGTTAAGTCTGATATCCTACATTATCGATAGTAGAAAAAAAATGGCGGCATTCTTAAATGCTAAAAATAAATTTTCGCAATGAAAATGTAAATGCGCTACATAACACGCTATGTAAACACGCTGTTGAAACATGTACCTGTTCCCGATAAGAAGTACAAAACGAAGGTAAACATAGAAACGCGTATACGTTACGAAGCGTATTTCGATTGATAAACGCGTGTCAACATATCGTAATGTTTAATTTTATCTTCTATTGGAAATTATTCCGCGTATCGATAATACATTGATAAATATAGCATCAAACAACAGAAAGCAACTGGTGTGAATCATTATCGACCGTTTTACGTCAAACGTAACTGATAACTGTCATTTGCAACACTGTTTATATTTAAAAATCTGTGGCAATCGTGAGATTAGAACAATCGAGGCTGTTTCTATTTCGTTACGTGTCGAGTAAATATTAGGTTGTCCTAAAAGTTTCTTTCGCTTTATTAATAATTGATGTATACACAATATTTTATGATTTGTGTTACATTACTGAATTGTGTACGATTCAATTCGATTCGTTACTGTTGCAGCATCAATGTCTTAGAAATTAGATCGTTTATTTATATAAACACTGCCACAGAAAATAATTGAATGGAAATTACGAAAGAAACTTTTCGGACAACCAAATAGTTGCGAAACGAATTCTATGCTGTTACCATACCATTTGGGTTTAAATGAAAAACTTTTGGGAACCGTTTTATCTTTGGAGTGGCTTTGGTAATCGAAACTACCCGAGTAACGTAAAAAGAAATAATTCGATGGATTCGGTTTAACGAGACGACAGGGACATTACCGACAGAGTTGATCTGGTAAATAACGCCGGCGAAACAGGTGGCAGCAGACGGGAAAACGAGCTCGCGAGAAGGCGCCACTGACCAGTCGAGATATCTTCGAGGAGGCGCTAATTCGCTCGTTCGTTCGCTCGTTTCGAAGCTCGTCGCTCGGCCGCCTGTGCGGCTTTAACTTTTTAAAATGTCGCCGATGGCCGTGACAGGGTCTATTTTTAGCCGCGGCAAGATAAGCGCGGGAGGGACGACGGACCGAGAGACCGGGAGCGAGACAGAGGGAGGGAACATCATCGAGAAGGAGCGAGACGGTGAGTGGAACAACCAGTAGCGTAACCGGATGGCATTTTAGTTGGCACTTGGAAAAAAAAACACCTGTTTAATTAGCTCTCTAAGTGAACCATGATCGACGGAACTGAACGAACAACGAGCATCGATTCCGTTCTACTCCCGATCGCGAACGTTCACGCCGCGAAACAACGACGTTCGAGTCGGTAAAGAAACGGTGTCTTTTTTAATAATCGCTCGTATTCACGAGATTAAATCAAGCCCCGTCGTGTTTTGCGCAACGACGCGTGGAAAGTCACGAGTGCGCTCGTGTAAATGATAGCGAGCGTCGGAATGTTCCTAAGTTTGGTATGCGTCGGTTTGCGAAAATAGGGAATTTATCCCCGGAGTGACTAGCAGCGTTCCACGCGGCCGAGAGCTTCGATGTTTCCATAGAAGGATTATCGTGGAATTTTAACCGAACCTCCAGCGGTCCCAGAGTTGTCCAGAATTCTTTCGGTTAGCGAAGAAGGCGAAGCGATCGTCACGAGGGACGACACCGATTATGCAACCGGCGCTATCACAGCCTAAAACTGCTAATTTTTGAGACTGATTCAATTACATCGCCGACAATGAGTATGAACGACAAACTCGTTGGAATAGAAGAGAGATATCGTGAATAGAGTGAACGCGAGACGAGGAGGAGAAGAAAAAGAGAGAGAATCAAAGAACTAATTATGCGTGACGTCACTCCGCTGGTTTCTACAGACGAGTCGAGTGCAGCGAGTCGACTCGAGTCAAGTCACGGCAAGTGGGCCACAAGTCTATCTCTCTCTCTCTCTCTCTCTCTCCCTCTCTCTCTCTCTCTGTCTCTCCCTCTCCTTCTAGCAGAACTGCAGTCGTGGCGAAAGCTGCGTCTGCAACGAGAGTGATCTTTTTGCTATGGATGAGGTAGGAGGAGGCAAAAACTCAACTCCCAAACTTTATGGCCGGTAAATCAGTGGCACGTTAGGCTCGTTGCCATCGAGCGCCCTATTACAATTGGACTGATTAACCAAAATTAGGTCCGTTCGATCGCTAATGGAATTTTTAGAAAACCTATCTCTTATAGGCGAGGAATGTCAGCCATAATATGCGCGAGTTACTGTCAAAGTATTTCACCATTACAGTACGTAACTTTTCCCTCGACCATACTTGAAGCTTAATAATTAGCAATTAGGAAGTGCGACGTGGAAGTCTCGAATTTGAACGCGCGAGTGTCACACGCTTTTCTGGAATTCGTGGAACGTCTGAATTGGTTGGACGTCGGCCCAACGTTTCCGGAGATGGGAACTCGCAACCCGCGTTTCAAACAAAAGCGAGAAATATAGTTATAATAAATAGAGTTCTAGAACGAATGAAAATTCTATCGACAAATGGAATAATAATAAAGTAATACTTAAAGGACAAACGATTCTTCGCAAACATCCTCTGTCCTGATCATTGTTCTATAAATATATTGTACCGATTCCAATCTAAATCGCAATCATCATAGCAATTAACGCTACCGAAGATAGAGCACGAGGAACGGATAGCGATTATGTCTCGAGAAAAAAAGATGTAGCATTCTATAAGGTCGTCGTAGATTACTAAACCGATGTTATTAGAAATATCATCCATTAAGCTTCGTTTATGCTGCGAACGAAAAAACGTCCGTCTGTTATCTAGCGACTTCTTTAGACTCGATAACAAAGCAAAGGCACATTTTAATTCTATGCTTGTTGCGCAAATTATTTTTAGACTCTGGAGGTGATTTGAAACAACTTTTTCCTTAGCGAAAATGTTGTCCGAGGCTTCGTTAAGGAGATATTAAGAGAAAACCCCGACCAATCAGAGCGCGCGGATACCGGTGGACCGGCCGCGGTAGCGTATGAGCGCGGCCGCCTATTGCGTAACCTACGCCCAACCGGCAAACTCGCGCTCTGATTGGTCGGGGTTTTCGCTTAATATCTCCTTAACAAAACCTCGGACAACATTTTCGCTAAGGAAAAAGTTGTTTCAAATCACCTCCCGAACCACCCCTTTCAATGTGTTACAACATTTTTTGGACACCCTATATATACATGTCGAATCGAGTAACCTCCTCCTTTTCGAAGTCGGTTAAAAATACATTCTTCGTAAAGTTGAAAATCCGATATCCTCTAGTTATCTTTCTCGGGCGAGGCCCCTTGACACCATTTCGTTGGGGGCCCTATGCGTTACGCGTCACTTCCTGCAGCTATTGTAGTATTCTATACTTAGCCGACGAGGAGCAACCGATTAACCAATTCGGTCCGATTCGCTAATTAGTCGTTGAGAAGTGGTGGGCACCGACGGCGACGGGCCCACACGTTGGGCATTAACCGTGTCGTCAGCAGCCGTGACGAGTGGCTATTTTCAGAACCTGTGGCATTATCAAAGCGAGGTTCCACGGAGACGAGTATAATAGACTCACGTGATTCATGCCGTTCCATGCCGCCTGGTAGCGCCTGCATACATGCATGCGCAGATAAAGAATGTCGGCCAGGTATATACGATCGTCGCCCGCGATAGTCCAATTATCGCCGGGTTATTCTCGCGCGTCAAGCGGCCAGATTATTTACAAGCATCGATGGCGACTTCCATATAAATTCTGGCAGTTCCACCGCGTCTGTTGTTCAACCCGAACGAAATAGGGAGGAGGAAGCCACGCGGCGGCATACAAATCTTTTTGCACCTTGTTTGAGCCTCCTCCTCGAACGTGATGATATTTAAGTCTCTATAAATATTCCGGCGCCTATAAGTTACCATTTCGAACGTTCGTTATTCCTTCTCGAAGATTCTTCTGGTATTTATAATCGTAATATTCAACGGGTATATCTGTCGGTTATGAAACCAAATTAAATTAAAATAAATTAAATTAACGAAGTAGAATGTACAAGATAAAATATAAGTAAACGCGCATAATTTTGAGAACTCTAAGTAATCTAGTACTGTGATCTACTAGCGAGTACGAATACAAATGAACAATAAGAAGAAATGCCGTTAACCTACCGCGAATGAACGCGGAATAATTAACAATATAAATCGCGATCCGTCCATAATGGGAAAAAATAATTTCTTCGTTTAAAGGATATCACACGCGATTAATGGCGGTGTCCGTGGATATTTATAGTGATTCAGATCAAAGCACCGTCACGAAACATAATTCACTAAATCATGCGTGCGCGTAGGTCGACTATAAATACGCGAAGCAGAGATAGAGTTATGCGAGCCGTATCCTTTCTTCCCAGGTATGCAATCTAAGATCAGGAAAACTATGCACACCGTGCGTTTTACGAGTATTTCTCTTCTTTTTTTTTCTTCTTCTTCTTCTTCTTTTAACGCGCAGTCAGCGTATACTAATACAATCGAGAAATTGCCACGTAACGTTACACATTCGCGGAATACTTAATATGTAACTACTTGTTACGCATGGCCATTACGCACGCTCGTTGTCGCAATTACGCATTATTGCGTTGCAATGATTGGTAACAGTAAAGCAAATGCTGTCGTTACATATTTGATAACGTAACGGAGGGATGATTATGCGTAAGAAAACAAATGGAATAACGATACCTCGATTCAATCTCTTGGATAAATACAGATTCAGATGAAACTTTATCGACGCAAGCGAAATATAAATGCATCCATTGGGTAGCAATAGATCGCTGCATTTATTTACTCTCCATTAATTAAGAATGATTCAACGACTGTTATCGTTGGATCTATCTTCAAATTGTTAACGATCATTGATGTTTCAAGAGATCCCAGTTTCGGTCGAATTGAGGCAATGCTGAGATAGCAAAACAAATCGTAGCGAAGTAAAATAAATGAACGAAAGCTGCCGCAATTTAATCGGCGCGCCGCGTCGGGCGTTAAGCGCTATAAAATAACAGGCAAGCCTGAAATATTGTCATATCATTCGAATATCAAGGATACTCTAAACATTATACGATTAACGGAGTTTAATTGCACGCATTGTTATTTAAAAATGACGTACGAAATCAAACGTTGGTGAATTAACTTCACTGGTGCACGAACAACCCATCGTACGATTCATTTTGAAAAATCCACTTTTAGAAATTACTAATTAGTAAATTATTCCAATTCTATTCAGCAATTCTGATCGCCTGATATCGCAGCAGGAGAATGATTAAGACATTTGAGAAAAAATCGTATTACTCCCAGTCGGGGCTTAATTAAGTTAAGACGATTTATATTTCGAGTACGATAGCACATTTCGCAGAGGTTTGTTCGATGGGAAGTTTCGAGACGCGCGAATCGCGAATTATGTAAAACTTTCGAAGCCGGGAACGCTGTAGAGTCCGAGAGTTTGTGGTCTTTTGTAGAAGACACAGTCGTTTGCCCCAGTGCATTAAATGAGGCCATTAAAGATCCGTTTGTGTTATCGAGAAACGAGTTTCAAGCGCGGTGAAGAAATAGAAGAGAAGCGAGGGGGGACGAAGAGGGAGCTAGGTGCGACCGGTCTATGGGATTCTCAGCAGCGTCATGGGACGTCGTAGCAGGTGCTCCAATCACCTATCTTCCTTCGCAAACTACGCCATGATCCATTCTCTAAGAAATCATAGTTGATTTGTTAGTTATTTAGTTTATCGGAGCGCATAATCGTGTCCTCGACCTCAACGCTTGATTCTTTCCTATTTGTTTATTTGATTTGTCTACACCATACAGAGTGTTTTCGCTGAAAAATTCGATTCGACGAACCAAAGGTATATTCGTGCGTTCCTCTAGTTACTATCTAATTATAGGAGTTTCTGACAAATAATAGTTCGTAATAACAGGACGTAATCGTGCTGGTGTTTTGGCCGCGACAGTGCATCGTTACATCCTGTTCGTTAATTAATTTTAAATGTACGCATTATTTTCTTCTCGGTCACGTACACACACGCAAATTAAACGACCGTCGCGTCGTTTCCTGCTGATAAATTCGAAACGTTTACCAGGGAAATGTAGCGTGCATTAATTTCGTTACTCATGGAAGTTCCGAAATAAACAAATTTTCATTTTTTATTTTTAGTTGTATCTCGACGTGGTTTACGTTGAAAAAAAAAATATATATTCCTCGTACTCTTTTTACGTATCTAAATTTGTGAATTTAAATTTAATTTCAATATAAATGTAAATTCCGCTTACCTTGGGGCAAAAACAGATTGCACTTTATTAAAAAATATCCAACGTTTCGACCTTGGGTCTGGATTCTCTTCAGGAATACGATCTTCGGGGGTACGATCGCATTGTTATGCCAGAGTAACTCGAGATAAATAAAAATGTTGTATTATTTAAAAAAAACAAAAAGTGGAGGAAAATATATGTAACACAAATTCATTAATTTCGACACCTGCGACCAAAATGCGTACGGATGTACGAACTAGTGGGCGTTGGTGCACGCGTCAAGTGCAGCCGGCTGCATTCCCGGTGCAACGACCTTGAGAATTCGGCCTCGAGCGCGAAACCATTCGAGGGCAACTTCCTGCAGGGCGCGATATGGTTGTTTTGCACGGGTGCACGCGGTATTTCACGAAATCGATCGTTGGCGCGCCAACGGGTGGTGGGTAACGATGACGTCAATTTTGCATTATCTTTCCAGGCACTTCCCACAGTGCGATGGGCAAACGTGACGGATTTAAAAACAAATCGCGCGAGCGCACCATAGGCGACGTTATATTTCGTCGCGGTCATGAAATTAGAATGAAAAATTATGAGAAGGTTTTACCGTGGGACTCGAAATTCACGATCTTCTGATCTTATCCCTGTTCAATATTATTTTTGGTTGTTTTATGTCGTAACACCTGGATGCGTCGAAACGATAAGCAAAATCGACGATAAGACGGGTCCTTGCTTGGTCTGAAATGTAGGGCGATCATCCAAGGTAACATATACAGATTTCTAGCAAACAAAACGGTGCAAGGTCGAACAGGCCGAGCAAGTCAAACGTTTACGCGGACGTACTGCGATAATATCGGTACAAGTATGAGTTCTGTCAACGGAGAACCATGAGAACCAAAATGGCACAAGTTTAAAAATAAACTATGATACGTACAAAATGAATTGGACGTGCAAAGTAATTAACTACGAAATATATATATAAAAAAAAGATAAAGGAATAAATGCAGTGTTTGCAAACACTCCGAGCTCCAAGGCAGTCCGTTCCAGATTAGTGGCAGCGATTCCGAGAAAAATGGAAGAATATAATTGTTTTATCTTTTTTCTCAGAATCGTGCCTAGCGTAGCGGGCTCATCAGTAATCTTTTATCAAAGCAGTTAATTGCTCTTTGTACCGAGGCGCTCTAAAACGTTCGTTCATTAAAAACCACACCCCGACGCGAATCAAAGCAACAGAACAGTGATATGGCGTGCGTTGCACCGTGACAAAAGGCTCGCATAACGAACCAACCGATGTCTAAAATTAGCACCTGATCCTGACCTGGGTTTCGATCGTATATATCTCGGGTGTCAAAATGCGTACCGAATTTCAATCGTGCGCTTTTAAATGCTGCCCATCGCGTCGTTCGGATCGTCGAGTCCCTCTGTTCCGTTTACGGGCACGTGTAAATTTTCGTTCGAACGTAAATAAAGATAAAATCGATTCGTTTCAAGTAATAGAACTATTACCATTCTCCTTTCTCGAACAATGAAAACTTCGAGTCGAGAAGTTTCTTCGATTACTCAGATTTTAACCGCGATGAGAACACAATGACTTATGTTTATCAACAAGTAATTAGTTCCGTTCGTCATCGACTTGTCTAAGCTAATCTATCGTTCAGCTGATAAACATTCCATCGTGCGTTTCTCCGATAGAGATAAGATCGATGGGACTCTCATCTTTGGAGAAATCAACGAGCAAATCGATTGTTCGCAGCGAGTAATTTCTTGGATGTAGCACAGAATTGGGTAGATTTTTATTTCGCCAACGGAAATTAATTTATAGAATTGTATTTTGTCGACGTCGCCAGTGTGCTTGTTCTTATCATCGCCGCGTTCGAGTCGTGAAAAATTACCGATCGAGCACAATAGCCTCCGCGAGATGTCGAAGGAAAAATCCATTTCGCAATAGACGCGAGTTTCTGTCGGGACTAGCTGCGGCGAACGTGGAGGTGCAGTCAAACGTATCGCGTTTTGCGAGACTAATGCAACGCCTACCATGGGCGCCAGTCTTAGAAAGTGGAATGCAGACCTCCGATGAGAGTGGAAGTCTAGCGCCATCGACGCACACGCTGTTGAGAGTGCTGAGCCATCAACAACACCACTCGCGAGGGAACTGTTACGCTGGATCAAGTGTTACGCACAGATTTTGATCGAGCATCGTACAGTCGCCCGTGAAAGTATCCAGATAACCGACGACAATCGCAGAATGTGCATCTTAGGCATAACTCTAGGATCACTTTCGCGAGTTTCATTCGAACGGTCATGCCAGGCATCGTACGCAATTTTTGGAGCGTGCAACAAAAATTACACTTTACATCACGCAATCGCGTCGTATATCGAATTTTCCCATCCACAGTTACGGAAGTATTCGGTTTTCCAATGGAAATTTATTCCGTCCGAGAAGCCAATATAATCTATTCATCTATTAATAAAATTGTCCGTTATTTACGCAACGCAAACAAGAAACAGACTTTCGTTTGCTAATATACCGAATGAAAGCAAACGTTATTTTTACTTCCGTAGCTCGCGACACCCACGCAATTTTATTCGATCGTTCGCCGTTTGCCACTTCAGCCTTCGAAAAATCGAGCCGCAAAGTAAATAAACGAACGTTGCTTCGCGCCAAGTGTGCGCGAAATTAGATCGTCATATTCGTCTGCGAAGCGGTGCTTTATAAATTTACAGTTCGCCATTACGATGATAAGGGTAAACATCTGAAAATAAGACACAATGGTCCCGGATAGTCGTGATTATTTCCGAAAGCGAAAAGAGAATCTTGTCTTCTACATCTCTACTCGCAGAAAAACCTGGGACATCGTGCGTACCCGTATGCGTTCGTAAAACGCATTTATGAATGCAAATAAAACAGACGACCGAGCGCAATGCTATTTTTGCATCGTTTGCGTTTCAACATTGTCTTTCCAGGTAAAAATACCTCGATACTTCAAACTGTCCGACGAATGCAACTCGTCGTTTTGCAGTTTGGCATAGAGGGAGAAAGATACTTCGGCGAGATAGATTCGTCATTTTCGACGCGGCAAGGGTTAATCTCATGCAACGAACCAGGGGAAAACCGTTCGTCTCTATATGTACGCTTGAAAACGAATGACAAAGGCGAGACGAAAAAGGAATTTGAAATGACGATGATTCACACTTTTTGTGGAAATAAAGGTATCCTGGCGTGTGAATCGTGTCGAGCAGTTTTATAAAACCTTCTCGACTCTTTGTTTCGTTAGGAATTTTAATGATCTAACAAATATTAAGGTTTTTTTTATTTTCACGTTTTCATTCTTCAGTTACGAGAAGTTTCGGTCACGTTTCTAACAAAATTTACGTATACAAATAGCCGAATAAATTTTCTGAATTAATTAAGTAAAAAAGCTCACCAGTAGCGTCGATTTTTTGCCTTTATTTATGTTTAAAGAGAAGAAGAGAACGCGAGGTGATTGTACAGGTATTTCTATATTTGAAAAAGAAATTTCGCAAGGGGAATCGATGATACATTGGAGAATTGCATTAAGAGTCAGTCTTATTTACCGAAGCTAAAGCTACGCCTACCATAAGCGCCCGCCTTAGAATATGGAATGTAAATCCGTGAGGATCGCAGGAGAGCCTAAGCGCCGGGCTTCGATACGCCCACGCTTCTTTGCATCGCGTCCCGCTCAAGTTTTTAAAAATGATCCAACGACACGGTATATTACGATTTTAAATTCGAATGATCGTGAGAGTTTTTATTTTTACGTAAATTTTCTTTGTTTGCATTTGACATAGCAAGTGGTCAAATAAGAAATTGATATAAGGTGTGGCGATGGCCTGGTGGGAAAAAGTTGCAAACAGGGTCCTGTTTGAATACGGTAGAAATATAAAATAAAATGTATAATCGAGTGGAACGCGGTTTAAGAAAAAATTCGTTGAACATCAAAACAAGGAATATCTATTTCCGTCGCAGCACTCATTTATGCGAGCGTGATTTTTCGATCGGGACTCAACTGAACGTATAATACGTTAACCTTGTTTTGTTATTCAGATACAACAGCGTTTAGAATATTAAATAACGAAACAGGATTTGCATGTGAAACGATGAAGAAAGAGGTGTTTCCAATTCCGCTCGAAAATAAATTTACGTCTGTTATTCGTCTCCCGCATAGTTTACTCGTTTTTCTTTCAATATTCAACGTTCGTGTAAACAGAGGCTTTAGTAGCTTTGTCGCGAAACCTCTTTATAATTCTCTTTACAATTCGACTATGAATTGTTTAATATCAATTCTTTCCTTTTCAATTTATTTCTTATTTATTTTATCTTACCGTGTTGGTTATACGAGTAAAATATACGAGGTTTATTATCGCTTCCGCCGACGTATAATCCTTTGGCGTGTAGCCCGCTCTGAATGTATATATAAATTATCCTTAAAAATAGCATAATTGCAATGGTGTAAATTCTGAAGGAAAACGATTAAGAAACGTAGAAAGATAAACTAACAATGATAAAATAACCGAAAATCGCACACTTATGAATTGTCGGGGATCATAAGCTTTTTTGATCGAACAATGTTCATGTTTATGGTAAACGTACGTTTATGAGACTTATCATAGAATTTTGCCTCCCAGACTTAGCATTACTGGTATACGATTTATGAGCAGAAAAATTACAAATTCAAATTAGATATCCGAAGGCCACGAAGTATGTTTCTCTTCGACGATATCGATTATCGTATCACAAAGCTAATATACATCTAACGTATATCTAAGCCATCGTCTGGGAAGATGTTAGCACGTGGATGATGCGTGGCATGCTATGCAAATATGTCGAATTCAGACGGTGCCGATAAAGATAAAAAACAAAAGCCAAAAGTGTAAATAACAAATGTTTACAGTACAGTGAAGCGTTCAGTCTGATTTACATTAATTGGAACCACAAATCATAAACAATTATCTCTTTACAAGACCTTACCCTGATGGCTATTAATTTAATCATTGTTTTAATGACCAGCAATTGCTATCTCGAAAATAAGCATTTATCTACCTTCCTTTGGTTCGAGTTATCCTCGTCAATCGAGATTAACATACTTATCGCGGTTGTACAAGCGAAAGAAACTTTTGAATAGCGTAATTACAACGGAGAAATATTCGACAAGTCCCATCCCCGGCCATAACTATGCCACGCATAGCGCGTGCTTCGCATCATAGTCTCCAGCAGCGAAAGGGTTAACGATGGATGGCGAGATGCGCATCCCAGACGCGCATCAGCGAACGAACCATGATTAAAATCAAGTGCCAAAGTCGCGCACGCGCACACTAGCGCGCCTACCAGAGCCCATTTCAAACGAATTTTCCACTTCTTTATAATGTAGCGATCATTGCTCGCTTCCAGAGCCAATTCTTGCATCTCCTTATCAATTACAAACATGTTTCCTTTATAAAGTTCTTTTAAATGTTTCCTTTGGAAGCAATTGGGTAGAAGTAAACATAGAATAAAAAACATAAGATTGAAGAAATACTGGAAGCGACAAGATGGCTTCCGATACTAAACGGAATCAAATTTTCATCTCCAATTCGTTAGATCTCTATGTCAGAGATTCGTTACTTGTTCCAACCAACCGAGAAAGCTTCAAACTGGTTTTCCCTGGTTCAATGCTTACAGCCTCGGCTATAAAACCGTGCGATTGTTTTAAAAACAACGGATTTCTTTACGTAATATCACGGAGCGAAGATGACCACTGACAAAATGTATTTGCGACATTGCGAACACTTTACGAGTCTCGGACGGGGCTACACGATGGCGAACAGCTGCCAAGAGTATGACGCGTTTGTAATATGTGTTATAGCAGAAAGAAAAAAAAACAAACACGATATAGAAAACATAATAAAAACATAATAACAGGTGGAAACCGACCTCACTGCACGATAACGCACGATAAGACCTCGTGAAACGAGCATGACGATAGAGAAACTTACTCATTTTATCCAAACAAAAAAGTAACTTGTATCATCGAACGAATAGGAACCGATTTCGATGCGCGATAAGACACGGTAAGATCATCCGCGCGAACAACGACTATGAAAAAACTTCATCTGTTTTGTTTTAATACACGTTCTCCGCGCCTGAAAGTTCAAGGAAACCCACCGAACAGAGAAAATGGATTTTCTTAAAGTTTCAGGCAGGATTGATTCTTTAAAAGGAATAGCGCATCACGTGATCCGACCTAATGCAAACAAACAAGCAGACAGCCGAGGCACGAAACTCTTCTTTCCGTGAAAACTCGTTAACCCTTTAAACGTTGGAATTCGCCAGCGTGAGGTTCATTTGCTCGTGTCTTTTCACACGGAGAGAGCGGTGTTAAATCACGACACCAATCGAACGCGAAGAAGCGAGCATGATCGAGTAAACACGCATACAGTCTTGCACGCATGCGCGGGCGTCAAGTGGTTAACCTGCAACTTAACAGTTCCGAGATAGTCCTAACGAACGATATTCCCGTCGCGACGACTCATAACCTGTCACTCGAATTTGCATCAAGATACCATTTGCTTGTTAACATGGCAATTTAATATTTCAGTATTAAGAATACGCTTTCGATCATTCAGCATTCCAATCCACTAATTCGAATATTATTACTTGGATATTGGCTTTCGAACGAGTGTCGTCAAAAATAACGAAATCGATATTCGTATACAATTGTTCGAATATCATTACTCAAGCGGTTCTGTTCAAATATTATTACATATACAACATAACCTATAAGTTACAACTTCTCAGCATGGAATAATGCAAGTCTACTTTTAACGTAAAAAACAACTCGCTTGTTCACTCGTTTATCATATTCTTTCCTTTCACTCTCAAGTGCTAATACTAATATCATCAAAGAAGTGTTTCTAATTATGTAGCTCGTTTAATTTCCCTCGTTTTCGATAATCTGAGAATCTCTATGATCTGACAGTATTCTAAACACACGTGTGTAGAACCACCTACATTGTGTTAGATATTCAATTTGGCATTAGATGTCGCTCTATTTAGATTTCTATGAAATGAGATAGGTTAGATTCGCGTCTACATGCGTACTTTTTAATATCACCTTCGAAGACGACCTAATCAAGGTCGTTACGTTAATAGATACCACGTTACGTTGAAAATTCAAATAAAAAATGTCGATAGAGTAATCTCTCGATTTGATGGACCGATCGAACAAGGTTTTCGTCAAATCCGAATGTTAGCGAAATAATCTGTATACGAGAAGCAAACGTCCATGGGAAAACAAATTATGAACAAACCGTCAAGCATAATGCACTCCGTTTTTTACATTAAGAAATGTATAAAAATGAATCACGTGAATGTAATACTCTAATACCTACACGAGATACCACATTGGAGTGACAGTTTCTAGAAATGATTCAACAGGAGAGAACCTTGTATAACACGACTATATTTTAATGTATTAGGTTGTCCCGAAAGTTTCTTTCGCGAGTTAGACTCAATTATTTTATGCGGTCGTGTTTCTATAAATAGACAATCTAATTTCATAGATACTCATGTTGTAACAGTAATGGAGCAAAATGAATCGTGCACAATTTAGTAATGTAACATAAAACATAAAATATTGTGCGTGTGTTACTTATTAATAAAGCGAAAGGAACTTTTCGGACAACCTAATATAAGAATTCTGTCGATTAAATAAAAAATCCGTTAAATCGAAATTTTGTTTTAAAGGCCTGCGGAGAGTCAACATACGTCAAGAACGAGTAGACGGGCACGGTTAGACTAATCGTCGACTCAAGTTGAAACGACTCGATCGCCTCGAAAAGGATCGATTTCCCGTAAAATCGATTTGGTGTCGAACATTCTCAGTGACTGGTTTGCACGTACGTACTTATGCGCGTGCACCTACCTGTCGCTCTTGTCGACAACCGTCAGCGAGGCAAATTCCTGGAGCGGCGGCTCCGCGGAGATCCCCTGTGCCCTCTGCTTCCTGGGTCGCGGTTTCGTCGGCGTCAGGGGTGACTTGAAGGGTAACACGCTGAGGAACTTGTCCAGGTGGCTTCGCAGCTCCTGTATCTCGGCGTCGCGACGACAGAGGATCGCCTCGAGCTCGGCGATCCTCTCATCTTTTACGCGCAACAACTCCTGGAGCTCCCTGAGGGTGCCCATCGTCGTGATCGCGTTGGCACCGGTGACGTTCGGGATGGCCCTCTGGCCGGCGGCGACCACGGTCACGGCGCCGTGTGTCGGCAGCTGCGAGGCGTCCTCCTCGTCGGCGAGCCGCTGCTGCGTCGACGAGAAGCACAGGGAGTCGAAGCACACGCGCATAGACACGCAGGCGTCGCCAATCGGCACTTTGCACTTGGTACCCTCGTTCATTCAACCCGTAACGAAACAGCCGCGATGAAGAAACAGGAGCCGCGACGAGAAGCGCGACCCGGACGGTGCGTCGTCGGCTCGCTCTACTCCACGATTCCGCGCTCTCCAACGCTGGAGGACCAACGTTCTCCACCGTCTCCCATGACGAGCTCCCGACGAGTGAGCCCGTCTCGCTTCCTCTCACCGTGCACGGCGCATGCTCTCTCCCTCGCGGCATCCCCCACTCTTACGCAGTAACGGCAGCGCACCTCGTCTCTCCTGCGTACCTTCTTGTTCTTCCCACAGTGCTGTTCGGTCTCTCTCCTCGAACGGTTCGACTCTTTCTGGTTCTACATGTCACTGTGGCTGTCTCGCTCTGGCTTGCGATCTATGCGCGAGTGCTTCCTCTCTTCGCCTTCTGTCTTCATTCTTCCGAGGGTCTACGCTTTTCCGGTTGCTCCTCTTTACTGCCGCCGGTATTCCTCCTACGACTCCGACAACGGTGAGTGAAATATCGCTTTTAATAGTTAATCGTAAATCGTTTCTGTACACGTGAAAATTGGCTACTTTATTTGTTGCGACGAGGTTACGAAGTAGCGTTCGAAAGTCGTACTTGGTTCGTGGTGTACCGAAAAGGGATGTGTAAATTTCGTAAATGATTAGAAATGTTTGGAGAACATAAAGTTTTTTGCTCATAATGCCTTTTGCTTTCTTGACGAGTCTCGTTTTTTCGCATTACCGCGATCCTCCATTTTGATTCGCTTCGCGCCAAGCGATTGCCACGACATCTGCCTCCTTCGACTCCGTTGAAAAGGTCGATGCGGGCAACTGATTTCTTTATCGGCCGATTTCGTTCTTTTCGATGCAGAAATTTCTACAAAAGGATCGGTTAACGTACTCTTTCTCGTATTTTTAAAGGTAATCGTTTCATTAGAAATTACTCGAGTTTTCCTTAATTTGAAAAATAGACGTAGTCAGTGGTACCTGGAGTAAATTACGTTAACGTACCGTCGTTGCTAACGATATTATTATTCTAAAAGACACTTTGGTGTTTTTGGGATTTGCCTGCTGTAATCGTATTTTGAGTAGCCGTGTAAATAAATTACCGCAACAGCGCTGTCTGTATTTATTTTGGATCGAGGCAAGCAGATTTTTACAACGCATTTCTGGCATATCACGCCACGCCGTGGTTGCGTGGAACGAATCTTCTGCACCGTGATTTTGTCCAGGTCGGTAATTCAGTATAGTCATCTCACCAGTCCTGATTGCGTGTTTCAAGCATGATAACAAAGCATATGTATTGAGAATTAGACAAGATATCGTAATCTTAGCATCTTCGTTTCGGTACAGTCGTAAATTTGTTCCACGCGAAATATAATTACGTAACTGTAAAACCGATTACCGCAAACGTACGGTTAGAACTAAATAAACGAAAATGCTTCGCGTAAGCGATTTATCAATTGATAAATATTTACGCTCGACCGCTTTCACGAGGTTTTAAGATTAGAAATTTCTTCTGTCGCAAGTTCAATTTTAATGTTTGGCTAAAACAGCGTTTAGTATGAAATATGAGTCACATTGATTAGTGATAGAGAAAGATCGAGTTTTAATAGGCGAAGACACGCGGTACAATTGAAGTGGAATTTCACGAGCAGTCGTTCGTTCTGCAGCAGACACGAGTGAGGTTCGCCCGCCATTTATGTGCGTCAGATCTCTAGAGATGACGCCACGTGGTTTGCTGACCTTATTGCATTACATTATAGCAGTTATTTCGATTGAACCGATTAAAATCATAGGATCCGATAGCCGTGCTTTATCGATTTAATTTTTAAATAGTTTGGAATGCTTGCTTCGTATATCAATTAATCGAGCGAACCGAACGGAGAGCAGCTTTATTGAGCACGATTTGTTCGTAAGATAGATTATGATTCTCGTGAGATTAACGCGTTGAAGTATTTACCACGCGTTGTTTTACGTAGCTATTTTAATTCGCCTCGTATCCGTAATAATTTACCGTCGATAATGTACGCCTGACGTTAGAGTGTCTCGGATAAATAATTAAGAACGTTCGCAGAATTCATTTGACCCGATCGACCTTGTATCCAAGTTAGATCCGTTTTTAGTGTTTCAATCATTCCCATGTGAAATTGAAGTTGCGCAATTGATTTCACTCGGTCAGTTATTTACCACCAACACACCGTATCTCGTGCACGATCTTGCCAACTGTTTGTAAACACTTTCGTAACACTCTATATCAATTTCATTGATAAGAACGGCATTGACCGACAATTTCTGGAAACATTTTTCGCGAGAACGATATAACACAGAGTATGTTAAGAGAACGAAATTCTAAAACGAGAGGATTTTTTAACAAAATAAAAAAACTGCTCCGAGACTTCATTTCGTAACGCAATATTCGACTACCTTTTAGCAAATTACAACCCCAAAGGTACAAGTTACGCGTCAAACGTAAACGTGTCGCACTGTAAAAGTGCGAAGCGTGACTATATTGCTTGCAATTAGTTGAGAATCGACGGTGTTAAATCGAAATCGGTCAACGTTATTTCGTGACTCTTATTAGACGGTCTCTACGAAGGCCAGCGTTGACGAACTCGAAGAAATTGACCCGCGACTCTCGTCGCGTCCGCGCGTGCGCAGAAGGGGGGCACAGCAGTTAAATGTATGAAAATAAATTGAAAGACTGGCCTCGGGCGAGCGATCGGGTATTGTCTCTGGCGTCTCGACGGCTATATAGTTACCGCTATAGAGTTATCCCGAATCGAACGCCTGGAGGGAGTCGGGACTGGTAATAGCCAGGCTGCTGCTCGGGGAACCGTAATGTCATAATAGAATAGCGATGTTAGTAATACCATCGCGATGCACCAGCGTAGGCAACCGGCCGATTGACTGGTCCGCACGGGAGAGGCCCAATTTGCATCGCATTGTGTACTCGTTACGCCTTCGTCCAGGCCTCTACGCGTCTACGTGCGCCTCGGCGCCGAGCCACGCGACGAAAACAGTCATGGCCGTCGCACGCCATGCCGAAATACCCCAAAAAATCACCAGTACTCGAAACAGCTCGCGAACTCGCGCGAACATTTTTCTATAAAGCTTTTTCTGGCGGTTGGTTACGAATCTGATACGGTGACGAATTTAATTATCGTTCTAGAAAATAAGTGTTCCATTAAAAAAAAAAAAAACATTCCACTGGCCACAAATTTCATGGTTCCAAAGTGATTTTTCACCCGCTTAGCATCGGTAGTGTACAAGAATTTGTTTTCGATAGGGAAAATTCTCGAGTGTCGCTCCTCTTTTTTCTTCTTTAGTTTTGATCAGCTTTTCAGGCTGTCGGCCCCAGTGTGCGTGGGGCGTCGGCGTCGGCGCGCAGAGAGCATCCCCGACGTCGAAACCGCCGCCGTTCCAGCAATCAGCGCCCTGGGAGAACCGTGGAAACCGCGGAAACCCCTAACTCGATTATCGTTTCTGGCATCGTTATCGTTATTAGTCGCTCCATCGCCCGGATAACGCGCACGGGAGAGCAACCTCGTCTCTCTCGACGCTCTATCCCCCTCCCCCCCCTCCCCCTCCCCCTCCCACAGGCACGTTGGTCCTTGCGCTTCGTTCTTTTCGATCTCGGGATTTCAATTTTGCTTTACGTCTCCGGATGTCAGTTTAGAGTTTTCATGATTTTGTTTGCAAGACGTAGTAATCGACATAGGCACTTGAAATTTGGCGTATTTTGTTTTGAAAGTCCTGCGTATTTTGATTTTGAAAGTCACGGAGCGATTTGTGTCCTCCCCGATGGTTCGAATCAAGTTCTGCTTTGTTTATTTATCGCGAGTCGAGAAACGTACTTCTTGGGCCAAAGAAAGACGTTGGGTTTATCCATTGTCCATTAGCCACTCGTAAACCGCATGCGACGTAAAACATCCAATGAAACTTCTTCCAGTAACTCATTCAATTGATTACTCAAGAAATTGACATAAGATTGACCCGTTAACCTCCCATCAAGGAAAACAGGTCCGATTACATTATCGCCAATTATCTCTGCCCGTACATTTACACTGAATTGTTATTGGTAACTCGATTTTCTTGTAGCCAATAGCGAGCACTGTTCAAGATCGTAGAACACGTTTGCGTAAATCTTCGAAGGTACACCTTGTAGAATATCTCGTCGACGGGAACACGTAAAGTTATAAACGCATATTTGTATCGTCTAAGCGCATCGAGCTCATTTTGGCTCGTTTATTAGCCGTAGTAATTAATACCGTCCCTTTCCACGGCAAGCTCGCCATTTATTTATTTACAAAGTAAATCCGTACAACTTTATCGAGAGTTCCATTTGAATTTCCCTCCGTTTCCTCTTTTTTGCTCTTTCTTTTTCAGCGTTCTCCGCCTCTATTTACGCGATCGCGTCGTTACGGTACTTTGTCCTAACACGGTGCAATCTGATTATACGCTTTGTCAAAGCTTTAGCACCCGGGAGGGTTGATACCTTCGCATCGGCGCCGAATTACGTGCGACCGAACGATCAATTAAATGCTAACTTCGTTCGGCTCGTCTCGAATCCTGTTTTCCCGAAATCTAAGGACATCCCAGCGTCGATCATCGATCGATGCCATCGGCTTTCACGAAAGATTTCGTTTTACGTTTACATACAACGGCTGCGAACTTGTAACAAGATCTTTGCTTTAATCGAGGGGCAGGTGAGGTGACTTACATACTTGACGCGTTTTGTGCCGACTCCGCGGACGCGAAACGTTTTATCCTCTCTCAATTTCGTCCCTCCCTCTTCCGTCCTTCTCGCGATGCGGCGTGCACGCTCACGGAAATTCTTTGAAAAACTACTCTGGAAAATTGGAGCCGCGGAAGGAGCGAACGAAGCGGCCGAATGAATAATAAATACGGTTATCGTTTAGTTGATATTTTGAGGGGGTACGGACGGCTGGAGGCCGGATCGAGGGATCGAGGGCGTCGCGGACGGAGGGGGGAGAGTGAAACGGAAATAGGGGTTGAGTTATGGTGCGAGAGAGCGAGATGGAGCGAGGGATCAAAGCGTCATTTCTTTAGGGGGCGCGTAAGGATGTTTCTCCTGCATTTTTATGCTCCTTCATTGGCATCGAGCTGCCTCGATCGCCGACGGAATCATTTTATAGTATCATTCGAGAGAGTGCTTTAGAATTTTATAATACTTTTTTCGATCGATCCACCGGAAATCGTACCATCGAATTTTACGTGATTTTAACTCAACTGTGGAATATAACATTCGTTACATTAAGTGTAGAAGGTATAGCCCTCTCGTTATTTGTCACTTTGTTAATTACGTTATCCGTTCTTACAAAAGAAGTTAAATTAAGTTCCTCTATGGACTTCCCTGTCGCGGTATTCTTCCCTCGGAATTTCTTTTCGCTCGTCGTGCTCCAAAACTAACGCCTCTCTTATCAGAAATTTATTTCGCCTTCTCGACTCTCGGACGTCAATCCTTGTCAGAATATGCCAGGTTATACGTTCTTTTCTGTTTTTCCTTTAATTTCCCTCCTCTTCTTATTCTATACTCTTTTTATTCCATCCTCGACGTTTCTTCATCTTCCCAACACACCGTTGCGTCCCTCAGGGGCTGCAGCTACGCTTGATTGTAGCTACAATCAGCTACATACAGGTTCGCATTAATTTCTATCGTACATCGATTACTAAAATACCCGTCTAATACAATTCTATTCGAGCGAAGAATATACGTGTTACTTTCGCAAGAGTCTCCGCGAGTAATAGTTAAGAAATAACGAGATAGAGATACGTTTCCCACAATCTTCAGGGGGTGGGGTGGTTCAAACAATTTTTCGACGCATTCCACATCCCTCCAGACGTCAATCTGTGTCAGAAAGTTCATACCGACGTTCTTTGTGCTTTTTCTCTAATTCCACCCTTCCCCGTGCTCTCATTTCCTGCACCCTCCGAATGCCAAGACTCCGGCGTTGATCCTCTTCCCGTCTCGCGTTCCCTCTGTGTCCAAGTCCCCGAGGATGAAGGGATCAGAGCAGAAAGAGATATGGATTGACACTCGAATTCCTCCGGTAAAGGATACGCCGCGTTCCACCGGTCATTTTTCTTATCTCTAGTCGCGGTCTAACAAACTGGGTTCATCAAAATCGACACCGATCGTCCATTTCTAGCGCGCAAGTAGACTCGAAACTCGTCGATGCAATTTGTCATTTTAAGGCTCGAGTTGCTGTTGATATTACGCTGTTAATATTCAAGTTTATTCGAACAAGACACTTGACCAGTCCTTGGGCAGAAATTTGTATTCCGAATGTCTAAATCTCTATTTTTAGAAACGCAATTTTTGTTTTAGCGAATTGTAGAGAAGAATTCTTGGTTCATTCTTGCTCGGTTAATTCGCAGGTGAATTGATATTTCGAAAAGCTACCGTCTGCCCGAGTGGCAGGATTATAGCGAGCAGCAGGCTTTGAAAAAGAAACGAACCGACGTGGAACGTAGAACCGCAAAGAACATCGGGTTCTCCTTCGAGCTGACAACTTCCTCGGATGTTTGATACGGTGACACGAGAAATGCCGCGTTAAATCATCTATCGCCCCCAAATTCACCCCTGTAGCGCCACCGGGAACCTTAAGTCTCGAGCTGTCTGTCCTACGTCACTCAGAAGCTGTTCTACCAGGTTACGAACCACCCCTGCGTGGCTTTTCACCCTTAAAACAGCGTGTTTACGACTAATCACCTCACGAGGGCAATTTATTAAAAAGACACCGTCCCTGGCGACACGCTGACCTTGTTTACGCGCTTCTCTTTACTTAATGTAACACGCTATCGCCCCGATGGATCGTCAATGTTCCTCTGCGAGATAAAAATAATTGTTCCGGAATCGTATTCGAAGAGTTTTATTCGCGTCATCGAAATTCGATGGAAACGGCTTTTTGGTCAGAGATACTTTGTAGTTTAATTTATGTTTTTCTCATTTGTTTGCCCCTCGCGAGTATAATTTCTCTAAAATTCTTTAATCTCGAGCTCATAAACATATCGACCTTCGTAACCGAAGTTTCGCGTATTCGACGCGTGTACGCTATTAATAATACAAAGGTAAATTCGCTTCGCAGGCTGCACCTTGTTTTCATAAATGCAATATAATATTTAGTATTTTTTGCGCGTTCAACAACGGTCAATTCGTTAACGCGGTAATTTGCTGTTAATTTCGAGAAATTAAAAGCGAGTTTCGAATGAAAGGACTCCAACGAACGCAACGTTATCAATACTCTTATTAAAAAATTCACACTCCCCGATGTCGAGACAAATTTCATACACGCAATTTAAAACGAAACGGGTCCGATGAAGCTCGGGACCTATGCCCCGGTAACAAAAATATTCCGAAAAAGATGATTCCCTAGCAGGGACGAAACGTGAATAAATAGGAAACGAAGACAGAAATTGCGACGATTTCGCCGTCGCGAGTAAACGACGTGACAAAGAAGTTGAGCTTACAAGCGGATGGTAAGAAGGTTGACCCAACATAAGGCATTATTGCCCCCGCGTCGAAGTTGACGGGACGAGCGAGGGGATGGAAATAAAAGGAAGGAGCAACAAAGCAGTCGAAGCTGGAAGCCGATCCGGCGCGTTTCAGGGAAAGAATTCCAAGTCGCCCTTCGACGTGGAAGCTTCCAAGCACACCCCCGCCCCTCGACGCTGCAAGCACAACCATGAACCACCACCACCGTCGCCGCCGCCACCACCACTACCGCCGCCACCGCCACCGCCACCCACCTTCTGCCCTTCTTCGCTCTCTTTCTCCACCCCGCCATCCCCTTTGCTCTATCCATACCAGAGGCTGGCTGACGTTCCCGCAGGAGGAACATGGCTCCCAGGCAGGAACCATCCTTCCAGCCCCCGCTCTCAGCCCCCCGCTCGTCCCGTTTTCTCCGACACCCCCACCCACGGCGCCTGGTTGGCCCCTCGTTGCATTTTAAATCAAAGCCCCGGAGGTAACGCAATCACCAAGCATCACGACGCTTCCACAATTTTCTACTTTAAGCTACTTTATGTATTAGTACCCCTCCCGCGGCCTCTCTCTCTCTCTCTCTCTCTCTCTCTCTCTCTCTCTCTCTCTCTC